>NC_087220.1:9693386-9730886 GCF_015104395.2 Macrobrachium nipponense
TTGAGGTCTCTATATACCAATGCAGATTTCTCTCTCTCTCTCTTCTCAAGCTCATGGAATTCTTCTTTTGATAAACGCTTTTTAACACTTCCTCTTCTTAGTTTAAACTGTCCTCTATTGCCAGTCCTATCAACGTCGTACGTTTGCATTCAGACCCACACCATATACTTTAATAGGTCTTTCATTCATATCCAGTCTATCACTTTTTTCTCTTATTATACGCTTTCAATGACTAGCTCACGCACTCCTTCTGAACAATTCCTTTTACAGAGACTCCTTACAGACACTGCTTGTCCACACAAGTTTCAACATTCTAGCAATTTTTCATAACAAAATTATAAGTTAGTTTTTACTTTTTTCTCACTAGTCTTGAATACATAAAAGCATCATTTAGAACTATTCCTTTATCACTATTCCCCTCCAACCGTTTCTTGTTTTTTGCTATATCCGTCAATTAATTATATATCATCTGACAAATTATTTTCGTACCCAGTTTCTCTTTACAAAGTTTGTTTATGTATATTCTTTATCTGAATCTTGTATTCTCAATAAAACTAATTTGAGAATACTTTTGCATTAGACTTGATCCTTTCTCAAGCTTTCTAGGCATTTCAGACTCACCAACTATGACAGATTTTTCTCAACAGCTATATTGGGCTGAACCTGTTTTTACTATTTTGTTTTCTGACCCATAGAGAAACGCCTTCAGACTATCCTGAAGCCTTTTCATTTTTAATCTTATTCTTTTCCATTTCCTCATATATATACTCTTATACCTTATCCTTTTATTCTTAATCCACCTGAATGGATCTTTGGGCAAAAACATTTGTATAACTGTATCTTACCCAATATCTTTCACCCACACTGCGTGTGGTCAGTTTTATCTGTCATCACGGACGTTCTCATGAAAATAACAGATTATGCTTTTGTTTATCCTAAACTAATAATTTCCAGGCTAGAATTCTTTTTCTAATAATTTAAAATACTTAAATATCGTCATTTCTTATACACAATCAAATTAATTCTCGTATATCAAGTATTTGTTGCATTCTGGCATTTCCTTAGCCGTCTCCCCCCCCCCGCCCCCCCCACCCCCCCCTCTCTCTTTCTCTCTTCTCTCTCTCTCTCTCTCTCTCTCTCTCTCTCTCTATCACATGGTTAATGCACAAGATTCACGTGACTCTTTAATCAGCTGTTTCAGAGCAACTGGTTTCTCTATCACAGTCTCTGTGCCATTTCGACTGCTGCTTAACGTTTCACCATGAATAAACGAGACAGGGGAACACAGTTAATTCACGACGAAAAATAGGGGAGACTGGAGAACGAAAAGGAACTGACACTAAACGCCTTTGAGAGAGAAAGATTTTAGGGATCAAGAAAACGCTTCCCATCTTCTGTCACTCCCTAAAAAAAGTCACAAAATGGTGGTAGAAGAAATATATTTTATTTCCCCCCCGGGGTTATTACGTACATGGTGTCTCTCCGGTCTTTAACTTTTCATCGTAGAATTCCTCAAAAGAGAGAGAGAGAGAGAGAGAGAGAGAGAGAGAGAGAGAGAGAGAGAGAGAGAGAGATTATAAATGGGACACGCATTTTGAGATTTGTATAATCGTATCCAAATGGTCAATGCTCCTTTGTTTGACGTAAATAGCGGATTAACATCTATGAATCAGTCGACCGTGGCGAATCAAATCTCGAGTGAAGGAGGCATGGCGCTGAACCAGAATGCTGATATCTTCTGGAGTCATCCGTTTAAAACGGAAAATGCTGCCTAGATACAATAAACAGCATAACCTATATGATCGCTATGCATTTGAAAATAACGTTGATTATTAAAACATAAAATTAATTTCCGCTTTCTTACCCACTGTAATTCCTAATTGTGAAGCTGTAGGAGTAAACTACTGCACTTAACTGTACTGCTCTAAAATTACCTCTAAATGAACATTAACGACTTAAATAATTCTGCTGTAGGTTTACGCAACAATAATCCTTTAAGATCGTCTCTCCTGCAGGAGTCCATTTACCCCAGCATTCGATCTTTGTTTTCTTGTAAAAAGCGGACAAGATAATGGACAGCTTACGTTTTCCTTCCAAGTTGCGAAAAGAAAAATGCTAATGTTTTTGGCCGAAATGGAACAAAGACGTAAAATGAAAGATTTTGTGAAGAAAACGTCTATTATGGTAATGGGAAAGTGAGAACCCTTTTCTTTCTTTATAGAGAGAGATATTGCCTACTTTAAATTCTCAGAAAAAAATTAAATTAAGCCTAGAGTATTTTTAATTCTACATAACCGGAAGCCTTTCTATAAGGAATTTCAGGAAAATTTCCAGGAATTGCTTGTACCCAATCAGAAACATAGGAACAGTATGGAAAAAAGGGGCATTTTACGAAATTCTTTGTCCACCGAAACAAAATGAATAGCTTGTTTTGTTCTTTATATATTTATTACCTTCTAATAGGGTTATGCTTTTGATTAGAATTTTCTGCCCATTACTGTTTTTTTGTTCTCTGCTTCTTTAGCAGAACTCTGACGAAAATATCAGGAAATGTGGTTGTATTGATCTGCGAGTCCTTCGATTAGAATCCTGAAGGAATGAATCGTTCGATCTTCAGTGAAGGTCAATGGTCAAAATGAATTTAGAGGTCAAAAGTCTAAATGTCCTCAACTGTCATGAAGTACTCAAGAGATCCTGCAATAGTTCATCAGTGTATGCAGAAATGTCTTGAGGAATATTATTATAACCGAGACCATCAATAAGAGTCTGATCTAGAATATGTTTAGATGCTGCACCCTACTACATCATACCTGAAAATACTTTGAAATAATTCCTTCTTTTACACTTGTATATATGTGGCTATTTGTTAAAACAAAAACGAAAGTTTTCTTTAGGTTGAGAGAAAGTCTCCCTACGAAAACAGCACGTTTAGGACTGCTTCTATTACCATGGGAATAAAGTTTTTTTATTATTTTTTTATTCTTTTTAGAATTATTTTCTTCCATGTTTGCTGACTGAAAAATCTCACTGTATTTACATGAATGTTGCTCTTTCCCATCGTGTGTTGTTGCATATCTATGGGGAGAACATCATTGGCCCTATTTGGTTGTTTGCAGTGCAGTAAATATGTAACTATTTATGTCTTTGCACACGGCTATTCAGGCTACAGCAACTGACTACATTACGTCAGGTTTTTAAAGGATAGATCTAGTCATTACTTTCGTCATTTCAATTTTATGCACGTTCAGTGGAGCTTTTAATTTTATCAGGCCATTCTAGATATCATGTTATCTACAATAATAGATAATGAGTTCAACAATGATTCCTGATGATATACGTGAGCCTGATACGACAGATCTCGTGCAAATCTTCGTTTCAAACGGTAAATAACATCTTGGGTAGCAGATGGTGCTCCTTTGATGATGGGCAAGAAAATGGCTGCTCAAAAAAAAAAAAAAAAAAAAAAAATGAGACTCCAGAGATGCTTCTTGTGCACTGTTATTCATAGAGAGAATTTGACATCGAATAATATTTCTCCCGTTCTTGATGATACATTGAAATCAGTTATAAAATGAAGCTCCTGCTAACCGTTGAAGGTAAAGCATTTGTGAGTTATTTCGGAGATTTCTTTGAAAAAACTGAATATGTGAATAAACAGCTTCAAGGAAAAAGTAAAATTTATTTATGACTATAATTAAGACCAGTTTTTATTGGCTAAAAAAATGTGAGCCGACTGGATCATGTGAAAATATTGTCCTCTGTTATGAAAGAAAGATTTTTTAATTTAAAACTTATTTATTTTCCAACAAGGGTGATGCAGCCAGTGTTAGAAGATTTATCAGAAGCTGATGCAGCACCAAGAAGAACTCTCGGAACAAGCTGAGGAGTCAGTAAAAACTTTATTAGAATAATATAAAAGCAGCAATAGCTGGCTTTGTGATGGACAGAAACTAAATAATGAATTCTCCCAGTTTTCAAAAGCCGAACAAAAGGCCAAGTGCCGTAAATGATTTGCTATTGAAGCAAAGAAATCCACTGGATACTGCTGAACAAGGTGATTTGAGACTGAAGCTGACAAAATAGGGCCTAATATAAAATCTCTCTGCAGCAGGCATGAAGCACAAGCATCTAAGACTGATATCTTGAGATGAGCTCTCTCTCTCTCTCTCTCTCTCTCTCTCTCTCTCTCTCTCTCTCTCTCTGTTACCATTGAATACTCTTTTATTATCATTATTATTATTATTATTATTATTATTATTTTTATTTTTTGGTTTTGGTCTATCACAGTCCTCCAATTCGGTTGGGTGGTGTCTATAGTGTGGGGGTTCTGGGTTGCATCCTGCCTCCTTAGGAGTCCATCACTTTTCTTACTAGGTGCGCCGTTTCTAGGATCATACTTTTCTGCATGAGTCCTGGAGCTACTTCAGCCTCTAGCTTTTCTTGATTCCTTTTCAGGGATCTTGGGATCGTGCCTAGTGTTCCTATGATTATGGGTACAATTTCCACTGGCATATCCCATATCATTCTTATTTCTATTTTCAGGTCTTGATACTTATCCATTTTTTCCCTCTCTTTCTCTTCAACTCTGGTGTCCCATGGTATTGCGACAGCAATGAGTGATACTTTCTTCTTGATTTTATCGATCAACGTCACGTCTGGTCTATTTGCACGTATCACCCTATCTGTTCTGATACCATAGTCCAGAAGATCTTTGCCTGATCGTTTTCTATCATTCCTTCAGGTTGGTGCTCGTTCCACTTATTACTGCAAGGTAGCTGATGTTTCTTGCACAGGCTCCAGTGGAGGGCGTTTGCCACTGAATAGTGCCTCTTTTTGTACTGGTTCTGTGTAAGTGCCTGGCATTCGCTTGCTATGTGGTTTATGGTTTCATTTTTCGTATTGCAACTTCCTACATTTGGGAGAGATGTTATTTCCATCTATCGTTCATTGAACATATCTGGTTCTTAGGGCCTGATCTTGTGCGGCTGTTATCATTCCTTCAGTTTCCTTCTTTAGCTCTCCCCCTCTGTAGCCATTGCCATGTGTCATCGCTGGCTAGTTATTTAGTCTGTCTCATGTATCGTCGGTGCATTGGTTTGCTGTGTCATTCCTCGTTCTGTTTTGTCATTCTCCTGTCTCTGTATATTCCTGGGTCTTCTTCTACTTTTATCAGTCCTTCTTCCCATGCACTCTTGAGCCACTCGTCTTCACTGGATTTCAGATATTGACCCAGTGCTCTGTTCTCCATGTTGACGCAGTATTCTATACTTAGTAGTCCTCTCTCTCCTTCCTTTCGTGTTATGTATAGTCTGTCCGTATATGCTCTTGGGTGTAGTGCTTTGTGTATTGTCATATGTTTCCTAGTTTTCTGGTCTATGTTGCAGAGTTCTGCCTTCGTCCATTCCACTATTCCTGCGCTGTATCTGATTACTGGCACTGTCCACATGTTTATGGCTTTTATGATATTTTCAGCATAGAGTTTTGACTTGAGTATCGCCTTGAGTCTCTGCATATATTCTTTCCTGATCGTGGCCATCATCTCTTGGTGTTTTATATCCCCTCCCTCCATTATTCCCAGGTATTTGTATCCCGTTTCATTTATGTGTTTGAAGTTGCTCCCATCTGGTAGATTTATCCCTTCAGTCCTTGTTGATTTGCCCTTTTGTATGTTAATTAAGGCACATTTTTCTATTCCAAACTCCATCCTGATGTCCCCAGATACAATCCTTACAGTCTGTATTACGGTATCTATTTCCTTGATGCTCTTACCATACAGCTTGATGTTGTCCATGAACATCAGATGGTTAATTCTGTTGCCTCTTTTCTTGAGTTGGTACCCGGCATCCATCTTCTGCAGTACTTTTGTCATGGGAATCATGGCTACTACGAAGAGTAGTGGGGACAGTGAGTCGCCCTGGAAGATCCCTTTCCTGATATTAACCTCTCCTCTTCTTATTCCAGTGCTTGTAAGTATTGTATTCCAGTTGCGCATTGTATTTTTGAGGAAGCTGATGGTGTTTTCCTCTGCCCCATATATTTTCAGGCATTCTATTAGCCATGTTTGTGGTTTTATGTCGAAGGCTTTCTTATAGTCAATCCATGCCATGCTTAGGGTGGTTTTCCTTCTCCTACTGTTCTTCATTACCATTTTGTCTATCAGGAGCTGGTCTTTTGTGCCCCAACACTTCTTTAACAACGTCTTAGTAATTTCTGTCTGAGAACGTTAACTGCGCTTTGTTTTTTGTATTTTTTCCCCTCCATGGATGCTGTTCTTTGGAAGTTTGTTTAAGCCAAGTTAATGGCCTTTTAGTCCTCCTCCCCGTGAATAGAAGTTCACTTTAAGTAAAATAAGAAATATGCATCAGGACTTTAGGGGTGATTTATTGATTAGTTTAGGTATAGCCAAAATAAGGTTTGGGATCATCGGTTTAAATTAACCAAACATTTGAGTAGACAGTCTTTAAAATCTCCCTCATTGTAACATTATCCTGGAGGAAATTTTAACTCGTTTGTTCACATATCAGCTTTGCTGATGTTCTTACAAGGTCAACTCCTATTGGGCAAATAGACGGCATATTCCAGGCAATTATGGATGTAAACATAAACACTTTCTCGTGAATCGCAAACTTCAAGCTTCGTGGGAATATCACTGTTTATGATAGGTTTGCAACGTACAGGAAGGAAATAAAGGAATTATGGAAGTTAAGGAAGAATGAAGATTCATGTGGTGACTCCCTTACAGCGTAATTTTCTAATAACTTGTAAATACATGTAAAACAAAAGAGAAGTGAACTTTGTGGCCCGAGTAACACTGCTTTTGTAGAACTACATTTCCAACCTGGTCGAGGGATTGCATCAGCCAATCGGTTCCCTAAATAGGAAACATTTAGAAAACAATAAGTAATCAACGCTTACCGATGGGTTGAGAGATAAGATGGATTTCTAAAGTACTCAAGATCTCTGCTGAAAAGGAAAAAAGACATCCATGGCTGGTTTGGGTCACTAGCTTGGCTAGCTCATGCAGGCTTAAGATGACAAAAGATTATAAATTAGTTAATTTCCTCTTTGCACTTTTATATAGAAAGAAAACTCGTTGCGCAAGACAAGAAACCTCATAATTAAACAATATAATAAAATTAAAAATGAAGATTTTGGTGACATGATGACTAAGGTAAAGCAGTACCTATAGTTTGTTTATGAAGCTTCTAGAAGTGGCTACACATAACGCTTAGATTGTATGATATGAAAATAAACTGAACGGGAGTAAAAAATTCCAAATAATAATAAAAATTCATACAAAACCACATTGGGTCCATCCTCGACCTGGATATGCGAAGATGCCAACTTTGTTTAAGGAGCAGATACACATTAAGAGACTGGCATGTATCAACTACAAACGACAGTTCATCAGATTCATCAAATAGAGGAAGTGATTGCAGATTTTTGGAAATATTAAAACCCCTTTTTGGACTTAGGTGGATGTTTTCTTATAATAATCTTCGCAGCTATTTGATGTTCATCTATTATTCTAAAAGTGAAAGAAAAAATATATATTATTTTAAGAAAATAATAGATTTCCAACCCTAATTTTTTCCAATATCAAATAATGATAATAGTCATTTAGCTATGTAAATATGTACTAATTTCCAGTCCGTTGACCAATTATTATTTATTTCTGAGGTTCTTAGCCGGAAATTAAGTCAACACACTAGAAGAACCTATGAGTACTCAGTTAACCCACTAGATAATGATGAGGATCGCATCTTCTTATGTGGCTGAAGTGTTGAAGTAACTTTGAAAGACGCAGGCGTTCTTGCATCTCACAGTTACCATCTGTATAGAAACACTAATGGTATAATCATCACTTACTTTTTATTAAGTCGTAGTTAGAAGTACGAATAAGGAGAACACACATAAATATCTAACTTTCCTTTGACTGCTCATTCAACAATATTGAAACTAGTTTCTGACATTGGTATAATGTAATCAAACTAATGCCAGGATATGCTTGAATGCTACAAATGTTTGGTCATGTCTACCTGTCGACAAGGAACAGGCATAGACGAGGCAAATTTTAATCACAACTGGGTCAGTATCTATAATGAAAGTGTTTTATTTATAAACATAAATTTCAAAACCAGATCCCATTAACTAGGAGCAGTCTAATACCACTGTTCTAATGAGAAGCAGTACTGCCCTTACCTGATGTCTTCATTTGTTATCAGAAACAGCATTGTTCGTCATCCTAGATTGCAGGATAAGTTGATAAAAGAAATTAAAATTTTATATGATCTGTGAATCCCTGAAACCTGTTATGCCGCTTACAGAAAAACAACTTTGTAAACCTCTCCACTATCAACGAAACCATGGCGCTGTGTTCATGTATCTAAATAAACACAACTTGTTTTAGAGGCGGAGACATCAACCACGAAACAAAATTCCAACAATTCAAACTGTCTCAGTGATTTGAAATATATTGTGAGGTCTCAATCTGTCCCAGAGACTTTGACATATTGGAGCAATGTTTTTTCAGACAATGACCCAAGAGACTTGTATCCAATTCGTACATGATAGTTTACACTGACACACAAAGTCCCGTTTGAGCATTATCATGCGCTGTTTTGTTCTCTTTTCCAATGATTTAATATCTCAAATAATATAAAGTTTTCCACACAACATTCATATACAGAGTAACTAAAATGTGATTTTTTATTTATTCCAATTTCTCTGAAGAGAGCAAGAGTAGGTTCTTTAAAGTCGAGAGTTTGAATGAAATTTTACAAATACATTTCTTATATTCTATGTCCTAAGGACTCGTGTAACAGGAATGATAATAAAGATATCAATCGCGTTCATATATGCGTATTCTTTCTATTCTGAAAAACAATAATAACTAAATACATTTGGTGAGGAAAGGACTAATGGAGAATGAGAGAAGCGAAAGAGGAAGGAAGAGTGATACACGAAGCGACCATTACCCTCTTACCCTGAGATGCAATATCTCTCCGAAATTTGATCAGGTTCTTTATCGTCTGTCTATGACCTGGATATTCTCTTCTGAAGACTCGGGAAATCTTAAAATTTCAATCACTTCCGTCTCGGATGGATTTTCTTAAGTGCTTTTTATTATTTTTATTTCTCCAAACTATGGAAAACAAGATGAATAAACGTTTACAAAAGGTAGATAAAGTACATGCAAATCCATAGTTAAATACTCGTTGAATTAGTATATTTGAAATATTTCCATAATAAATTTCTGATTTCCAATGAACATTTTCATGTACTATAAACATATTTAACAATAACTTGTTTCAATGCCATAAGCTGTGCTTTTCGTTTATTTTAAAGAAAAATACTATTTTCCTCTGCTATAACATATTACCAGAAAACATAAAGTATTGAAATAATTATGAATACTAACAATGATTGAGCCAAGTTCCATGAAAAAATAATTGCTAGAGTTTTGTCATATCTTTCGTAACTGGCTTTTTTTAAAGCTACTCTTGTCGAATTTTCATATTTTGTTTGCAGTACATCTATCGAAATAGGGCGTTAGCCATTGAGAGGCACATGGTCCAGACTGAAGAAAATGCTTGTGACCTATTTTCTTTCCCGGTTTCAGTCTTCTCAGGTATGAAATCCGGAACATGGGACTGAGGCTTTAGGCCTTTTTAAAATACATTTCCATAAGAGTTTTCCCATTCTTATTGACTCCAGAAACCTCTTGCTTATCCACAACGCCATGTGGGAAAAAGGGAATGTCACTGGTCATTTCCTCTGTAAGTCTCCCGTCATATTTATCAGACATGTTAAAAGAAACATTTCTTTTAAAACCAGATTAATAGAACAGAAATACCCTGGAAATTCATGGAATAAAGAACGTGTTTTATGTCCATCTAACATCTCTGAAATTAGTGTCTGCAGAAGCAATGTGGTTCAGTTATAGCAGAATTGCAATAGTCGGGGAAATAAAATTCAGGTATACTGTATTATTGGTGTTTAAAATCAAATACGAAATATTTTACCTAATGACCGTGACATTTTTTTTTCAATATGTAAATACATAATTTGCATAAAAGTAAAGGTCTAATAAAAAAAAAAAAAAAAATTCCTCAGAGTACATTTCATAGAATTCTATAATTGAGAGTACCGTTCTCACATCAGAGTCCATAAACTCGTAGTTTATTTCTCGCTAAAATCCTGAGTCTGCACCTTTGGATTTTAATTTAGAGAAGCAAATTCCTTCAGAGAGCCATCCTTTTAAGTCAAGGGACTTTCAATTTGTGTGATTTAAGGCGATGGTTCAGACCAGAATGTTTCGTCACCACCTTCTGAAGAGCAAATTTCAACAAGCTGCTGCTCTGTTTTTTTTTTTTTTTTATTAAGATGTCATGATGAATCAAGAGTTTTTCATTTTCAACTTTGCAGTGGCATAAGAGACGAAACGCCTCCGAAAATCTTTGTTGTAATACCGCGATCAGATAATTCGCCCTTTATTCCCAGTAAAGAGGTTACAAATACTTCAACACTATTTTAACGTCAGTGAACAGCTTTTCTTTGTAATAAAGCTCATACATTTATACATATTGTAGCATGCGTCACATCATGACTTACATTTTCGCCCTCATTTAAATTTACACAAAATTAAAAGAGCGAGTAAAGTAAAAATGTAAAAACTCTGTGTGTTTTGCCCTAAGCTATATTTAAGATAGGAGTGCCAGGGAAAACAAGTCTCTTTTTGCCTTGTTGACAAAATAGATCATACGCTTCGCTTTTCAACTCTTAATGACATCATAAATCGATTAGTATCAAAATAAGTTCAGCGTGTAGTTTCGTCCTACTTAATGTACCTACTAAAATTTTTTTGGAGACGATTCGAAATACAGTAGCTCTAAAGAATGCTACCCCAATGAATCCCATTTGGGATTCTCGGAATATCGTTTTCTTGCAAGACGAATTCCCAGGGATCTCTGTCCCTCAAGTCTTTTGTCTAATTTCTTGTCCAATTCCGTATAATCTCCTTTAAGGACCTCCAGCGATCATTAGCGCTTCTCACACCCCAGACTCGCTGGTCACCTGCAAATGCCACCTGCCCTTGGTCACAACTCACGCAAAAAATCTTGTTCTGAAATCTTAAAGATCCACAACTTCTCCTACCACCATTGTGCAAAACTCTTAGAGCACGATAACTCATCAACACCTCCCCTCCAGCACGCCGAGCCCTCGACCCCTGTCACAGGCCTTTAAACATTAACCTGACCATAACCCTTTTCACTCTCAACCTCTGTCTCTCCTCAGCAAACCCCCTTTCCATTGTTGTGCAGTGTGACACCCGTTTCAGTCGAAACATTGTTCTCTTCCCAGCACTACCTTGGCATTTGAATGATCCCCCCCCCCCCGTTTTTTGGTCCCCGGCAAAACAAAAAAGAATTTTGCCCCCCATGTTCTAAAACATCACGATGGCGGCCGCAGACAGATATAAGGCTTAGGATCGCTCTAACAAATCAGTACATTAGGAAGCCATATCAGAGGAAGAAGGCTCTTGCCACAATAGCCCTACATCTGAAGCTATCACTTTGACCTCTGTTGTCCACCCTTGAGTTGAGAAAGACTCACCCAGCCCAAGTGCCTAGTGTTACACTTGAAGCCTACGAGCCTTTCCTAACACAGACTGACATTCCAGATGAATCCCCCACTCACCACCACAACCACTTTCTCCTGTCCAACGGCCTGATGCGATCAGCAATTTAAGCGCACACCTACTTGCTTCCTGTATTGGCAGTGAGAAGATACCAGCTTTATAGGCCACACTACAACGAACGTCAAAGTCCACTCACTGACGTATCAGGTAATGTGCCGAGAGAACTCTGTTCCAATTTGAAAACCAGTGTCTGTAATCCAGCTCCCATTTCTTTAACCTAATTTACCAAATCTATTTATATATCCTCAAAACATCCATTTTGAAATTGTTTCCCCAAATTCCCCGTCCAGTGAAAGCGTGACCCAGTGCAGTGACTTACCTATCTTTTGCAGTGATAGTCATATTTCAACAAGCAATTCTAGTTTTGCTTTCTTGGTGTCAAGCTGTCAAGTAATATTTTGCTTAAAACAACTCGCAGACGTTAATGAAGTTGTGCTTTGCTTTTCTGCATCAACAGTAAAGTACAGACATGTGCAATATTCCTATTGTTCAGATGTTACAACTCCGAATATTTTTCAGATTGTACCGGCAGTGTTGTTGTGTCTACCTGTGTGTCACGGTTTTTGAAAAGAAACAGTTACAAATACCAAATCAAGGAATCTTGTTTTATTTTAAGTTTAACTTTTAGGATTAGTCTAGCTAATTTAGTTATCACTCTCTTGATAACTAAATGTAGCATAGTGTACCACGGAATTAAAATTTCTATAGAGAATTACGGCAGATAATAGATAGTTTTTTACCAGCAATTGACCTAAAGCTAATACCTTGTAATCCAATGTCCATAAGATCATTTTTCATATACAAAGAGACCCTTCACCCTCTATTGACCTCGGGAGTCATTTACCTATTTAATTGCCCCAGAAGTAACCTGGGGAAATATGTCGGATCCACCCGCATGTTGCTAAAAGTAAGATTGGATTCTCATCGAGGCGTGAGTTATCGAACTGGTGTTAAATTATCAAATCCAGAATTCACTTGCATACGTGAACATGGCAAAAATTATGTAAATTCGATATCAGTTATTTTTTTTTCAATGGATTTTTTTTAAAATCAAAGGCCGAACTCCTAACGACCCAACAACTGGCAATTTTGGAATCGCTTTTTATTAAACAGCTTGTCCCTCAACTAAATACTCAGACCACCTCAACACCTCTATACCTCTCGTGAGTTTAAGTCGAAGCTGATCCGAACTGTCACAGTGTCACTCGGTCTGTGCCCTCAACACCATTTGGTAAACTCTCTTCCTTTATATTGTACTGATGATTTTATGTTGTATGTAAAAAACTTTTTATTCTTTCATTTTATTCCGAGTCTGTTTTTTTTAATGTATGTTTCTTTTATATATAGCTTTGAAAATGGGACTAAACGTCTTGAAACGTCGCCGCAAAATAAAGAACTTTGAAAGGAATGAAGAATTGTCCATCCCCTTCACACCAAATTGCTGTTAACTGGATTGATAGAGATCCCACCCTCCAACTTCGCTATATATATATATATATATATATATATATATATATATATATTATATATATATATATATATATATATATATATATATATATAATATATATATATATATATATATATATATATATATATATATATATATATATATATATATATATATATATATATATATATATATATATATATATATATATATATATATATATATATATATATATATATAATATATATATATATAATTATTTTATACAGAGCAATGAACGAAAAAGTTGGTAAATACAGCTGCCTTATTTAATTGAAGCTTATGTCTTCTTCTCTGCTCTTAATTGTAATCTAAGCGTAAGTAAGCTTTAGAACTTTTGTTAGAACCAATTATTTATTTCTTTAAAATATAAAAAATCAGATAGTTAACATCATTATCCACACGAAAAAGGGTTGTTTATATACCCATACTCATAGTCTACTTGATGTATGCGCGCCAGACCATCGAATCACAAACAAAAAACAAGGAGCAAGCTGAGCATTTTGATGTTTCGTCATCATTTTTTAATATTAATCTGTAAACAAAAAAAACATGCAAACTTCACTGTTTGGAGTGTTTTTTATTAATTTTTGTTTAAGTTTAAAGAGTTCCTTTTAAGAGAATTTCAGAGTTTTCTTAACCATGTTTTAAAATCCTATGGCATAGAATCTACGAATCCCCATCTTCGATTCGTCCAACATTTACACAGGTCATTCATATCTGATTAATGAATTTTGCCTGTAGTCCTTTATGAGATCTCTGTGGGAAATGTACAGCAGATTTTTTGGTAGCATATTCATTTCTCTATTGCAGTAACCATTCCTGAAAAGGACTGAGGGAAGCTGCTCTATTCTCGAGTGAGTTCGGTCTTAGTCGAGCATAATGTAGACTCGCTGCCATATGCCTCAATTGTGGAGATAATTATGTAATGCTGGAACCATTCTCACTCTACATTTTAAGGAATCATGCCATAGTGGCTCCAGAAAGCAGCGCTCATTCAAGACGCGTGTATATATATATATATATATGTGTGTGTGTGTGTGTGTGTGTGTGTGTGTGTGTGTGTGTGCGTGTGTGTATGTGTGTAGGAGAATTAATATTGGAAACGTAAAATTACCATATCGTAGCAGTCTCTTAAGTATTAGTTTCTTCGGGAATTCCGATCAAAATATTAATATATCAAAAGATCATAATTACTGATATCAAGAGGAAGAGATAGAGAGAGGCATAATTTTGTTTGATCTAATTATGCTTTGATAAGTTTGTATCTTTTGTTGCGATTTTATCATCACAAGCCAAGGATTGTGCCCACTCCCTAAAGCTCCATGGCTTTCAATCATTTGATTCTTTAATCTCATATTTTCTCATATGCTTTGGGAGGAGTTTTTTTTTTTGTGGGGGGCCACATATTCATGGATTTCCATATGCAAACTAATGGTCCTTTTGCGTTCATATAGGGTTATTCAAAATTTGCAATTGCAATTGCATTATCAGGGGTAGCTTCCATTACAGAAACAAACATTTGCATAATAAAGGCCACTCGTTCTCTTCAGTTAAGCAAATCTCCGCGAAACCTCCCCAGCGAAATTATTCGTCAGGACACCACTTCCTGGGAATTTACGGATGTAAGGAATAGTTGCATAAAACGAGACCGTCCCAGTCACCTGACTTCTACATGTGGAAAGATTATCAGCCTCTCTCTCTCAAATTAGTTTACATTCGTTTTTATTTATATATTATTTTTATTTTGCCAAGTCTTCTCTTTTAACTTCATGTTCTCTTTCATCGTCTAAACAAATGTTTAATTTTACTCCTATTTAGAGTGTGCCAGTTCAATATGTAGGGAGGGACGTGGAATTACAATCAATAACTTTTGGAACCATTGGCAAGTAATTGGACAACCAAAATGATGATAGAATTGACGGACTGAATTGAAGTTTTAATCAAAAAGCGTCTGAAATAATTGGACAGAGGAGACAAGAGGAAAAATCTGAAGAAGCAGACTTGGAATAAATGAGTTTAAGTACGTTTGGGTTCTTATTTGGCAAAGATCCCAGTATCAGCATTGATAGATGACAGAAATATAACCGGAGACGGCGATAAACGGAAAAGGGCTTCGAGATGAAGGAGGAAATCACGAGGAGAGAATTATCGACAAAAGCAGAAATGGACTATTAGGGGGCCCAAAAGGCGATGCCTCGTGAAGCTTCAAGTTAAACACTCAGGAAGGTAACTATAATAGGTACCTCGGAACTCCCTGCTACATAAACGTTATCGTTAATTGTATTTCAAATAGTCTTCCAGCATCAAACTGCTAATAAACTGACAAACGGATCTATACGAAATTATTTTTTTACAACGAAGGTGAGAAGATATCGTTTAACTAAGCCTAGTATTCGAAAAAGCTATCGAATTTGGTGCTGAAATCATCAATTTTGAGAAAATTATAAAGGAATAATGAAAACATCATTTGAATGTGAGTTTATATTATGAAAATAAATTTTATAAGGGATGAAAATTAAAGACTTAAGATTTTATCTGCCGAAAGGATTTTTCTTTTATCTTCAATATTTTTGGAGATATTGGCATTTGAATAACAATAGGGCCGGGCCGGTCACCAGTAGATCTAAAAGCAGAGGTCATAAAGTTAATTTGTCAGCATGTCTTAAGTCATGTACTCCCCTGACTGAAGGTTCATTGTATATTCTCAAATCTTCCCAGTGTGGAAGCAATTGCCTTTCAAAACTAGCACTACCTCGCTACAGTCAGTGCTGGGACTCGAATACCTCACATGAACAAAAATGTTTCGAAACTCTCCGGACTGAATCGTACCTCCTGCTAATGCTCTGATAAGCTTGAGAATTATTACATTGTATTTTAAGTAAAATATAAGCAGCCAGTTATGCCCATTGTTTTTTTTTTTTTCCTTTTCTTTTCTTTTCTCTCTTCTGCTACGAGAAATGGCTTAATGTTAAAAAGTATAAGCAATTGTTAAAAAAGAAAGTGCATTGTACTTGTACCTTATCAAGAAACAAAGGAGGTACCTACATTACTTTCACAAATTTCAGGATAGGTAATTTTTTTGCAAAAAAAAAAAATTAAGAGAAAGTGTAAAATACTGAAATAATTCACTCACCGTTTTGTTTGGCTGTCTCTTTAAATTTTTGTCACATATTGAAAATGGAAAAATTCGGAGACCGCCTTCCTCTCTCTCTCTCTCTCTCTCTCCTCTCTCCTTCGAAAAGAGTCTCGTCAAAAACTGACAGTATACTCGTATTAAAATTTTGTTGGGGGGCTTGGCATGCGTGAGACTGGAAGCGACCACGTTATTATCTCGCAACTTTTATCTGGAGTCTTCGGCGCTAGGAAGATTGCTTGTGCTGGAACAAAGTGGGGTAGGGTCAGCGCCCAGTACATTTTTAACAGATATGAAACGAGCAATGCAACAAATCCTGGAACGCTAAAGTAATTGTAAACGATTCGATTTCCACTACTGCAACATTATTAAAATTGATTTAACTAAATCGATGAATTACCTCAATTCAAATGCCTTTGCAAAAGGATAACTTAATCAGTGACTACGATGGACCAACACAATAAACAGAATAGTAAGGTGTTGCACTGAAAAGTATACTAAGGTTTAAAGAATCCACTAAAGTAGAGTATAATTTCGCCAAAAATGCAAAGATATTACTAGGGTTGCTATAGAACCCCGTGGTACTGCTTCCTACGTTGAAAGGTTACAAAGACTTACCAGTGCCACACGGTACTCTTTGATGTAACTAAAACAACGGTTCTGACACAGAACAACGGGGAGGAATACACAACTCTATACAGTGTCTATGATCACTTGGAAAGTATGATGAACTTTGGCAATTGCTTGATACAGGTAGACGCAAAAGCTCTGCCGGTAAATCTGCAAGACAGTCAAAGTTGTAATGACTGAAGCGAAGATATTGCAAGAATTTAATTTACCAGTGGCTTAAGCACAGAAGCAAAACTTTATGAAATTCACTCTATGTTTCAAGCAGATGTTTGCTCGAAGTGCTTGCAACCAAATACAACAAATTCAATATTAAAGAACAGAACTACATCACTTCACTTAGTAACATGAATATTTATGTCACTACAACAATATTAAAATAAGTTTTGAAGGTCCAAGGAATGGGAAAAGAAAGGTTTTTAGGAATAGGAACTGACACTGGAGACTAGTCGAAAATAAACTTCTCGGCACTTTACCTGATTGAGTCTATGGAATTGATTCTTGTTGTAGAATGAGCCAGTAGAAGCGGTCGTTGAGGAATGTATCAACGGTGAGTGGTAGTTGTGAGTTGTAGTAGAAATCTCGTTTGGAGTCCAAAATGGAAGGCTTCTTGCTGGGATTGGTGTCTCTCAACTCGTTAAGGACAGCTAGGTCCAGAGATACTATATATATAATATATATATATATATATATATATATATATATATATATATATATATATATATATATATATATATAGATATATATATATATATATATATATATATATATATATATATATATATATATATATATATATATTGATGCATGCGTCACTTCTTGACATTTGATTTTTCGACATGATATTTTTATGTCTGCAATTTTAGAAATGGAAGTAACTAGCAAAGATTTGAATATTATGAACAAAAATACTAAAAAAAACTATGCAAACTCACATCATTTAAATCAAATCGAGAAATGGCACGAATGGTAGTAATCTGTACTGTATACAAAGGCAACAGCACAATTTTGTCATGCCAGTCTATTCACTCGGGACGGTTATCTGAGGTAAAAAAGAGGTTTCATTTATTGTGGGCACAGATGAAACGCTCAAGGCAGAGGAGATCATACGGAAAAGGTTGTCAACTTTCGTAAAAAAGGATATGCCCCATAAGAGGCAGATAAGCCTCTTGTCTTCAGACCAACAGCAACCACTCTTTCCTTCCTACAGACAACGGAATAAGAAAATAATGTCATTCTCGGGGGGGCTGAGTACGGTTTAAGTCCCCCATGATATGTCGGTACCATTGATTTTTTTTCATAATATATATATATAATATATATATATAATATATATATCTATATATATATATGATATCTATATCATTCTCTCTACATTCTTATATCTCAATGTCTATGTATACTCTTTCTATATATATAATTATATATCTCTCATATATCATCTATCTCTCTCTATCGCTCTAATAAATACATCCCTAGAATTAATACTATCTCTTATCTCTATCTTCTTATCTCGATAACTTGTATATCTTATCTATAGTATATATCTATTATATTCTACATATAATATACATATATTAGTCTATGGCCAAGAAGCCAGGTACTATGTCGTACTAAGTAAATGGGGATACAATCCACAATGAAGTAAATTCCTCTTGTAGTTTAAAATATATATTACTTGTATAGGATTAAAGCTTTCGACCATCAACTGTGGTCTTGTTCACTTTAGTGAACAAGACCACAGTTGATGGTCGAAAGCTTTAATCCTATACAAGTAATATATATTTTAAACTACAAGAGGAATTTACTTCATTGTGGATTGTATCCCCATATATATATATATATATATATATATAATATATATATATATATATATATATATATATCTATATATATATATATATATATATATATATATATATCATACTGTAGTTTCCAGGGGCGTACCTTTCGCAGATAGAGGACTTCATATTGAATTTAAGGCTGGAGTGTTTTGAGCTGGGAATTTAATCAAATGGGCCTTCACCCAGAACGATTGTCAAAGGCATAATAACGGCGAATGAAATTCTAAAATGCAGCAAAGAAAATGGTAGGGAATGTTCATATATTTTAAATACGATATATATTTATATTCCCGATACAAAAGAAAACTATGAAACCGACTGACACAGTCACACATTCACTCATACATACTTACAAATATACTTAAAAGGCAGCGGAGGTTTGGAAGGCGTATCTGAATAAGTGAAAGGCTCCAGTGAAATGAGTGAGAGGAATCATTGTTCCACTGTGTACAAGTAAATGTCACTGAGGCGCCTATTCACTAGGTAAGGTTTGTTGTAATATTTCCTTTAAGAAAGCTAGACTGATAATAAGAGACTTTATATAGGAGGATAAGCAGATTAATTCTTTGTCAGGATATAATTACATGCCAGTTATGAAAGGTAATGGATTTGGACGTAGAAAAAGGTCAACGTTGAATTACAAGATAGTTTAGATGTGTGGTAAAGAAAATATATATTTTTTTATTGTTGACAGTTTTATGATAGATTTGAAGCGTCGGTTAGAATATATATGATATGGAAAAGAGAAATTTAAGGAAAGACTTGGAGTGTCTATAGAGGGACAAGTTGGGAATGAAGTACTTTGTTGGGAACCTCTTGTTCTATGGATAACCAAGGCTTTTGCACAGGGTTTTTAAGAACAAAGTTTTTTCAGGGGTAAATGAGTATAGGTTTCAAAAGTTTCTCCTTCCAGTAGACCTTACAGATTTATTCCCAAAAACCCACTAACTACCCGGTCCATGTCTCAGCACCCCCTTGTCTGAGAATGTCTTGTACAAGCATAGATGTCCAGGATGTCGTCATGAAATCTACGTTGGATGATGCAGATGTTGCTGAGGTTTCACATAGGCTCATCTAAAGGACATGATTGAGGAACTGGTAGTAAATTTTCCAACCCTGCACATTCGTACATCGAAGAATGACTTGAAAATATATAAAATCTATTAAAAGTATAAAGCTTTCAATATTGGTGGAAGAGTGAATAATGAAATTGACTTAAATATTTCATAGTCTCCTTTAATACAACAACAGAGCCAACTCTTAGTACCCAGTGGTCAGGTATACTGAGTTGTCCATTGCCTAATTTGCTGTTTATAGACGCTTTGTCTTTTTGGAACGTCTTACTTTCATTTCGACGCTGATGGATCTGCGTTGTGTTTAATATGTTCAATCTAAGTTTTTAAAACATGTTTTTATAATAATTATTTTATTTGCGTTTTAGTGCTTTGGTGCAATAAAAGCATATGAGTTGTATTGTGTCTTTTATTGTTTCAGTCTTGCAAACGCGGCTGGAAACTGTCTCAAAGTCGGGTATTCGAATTTTTCATGGATAAGATACCTATCCTTTCGTTTACCGACGCTAAGATAGTCTCCTACTGACTGAAGAAATTAAACACAACGTAACAGACATCAACTTCCCTTACCTAAAAAAAAAAAATGAAAATAAAAAACACACACAAAAACACGTGAACAAGTGTAACAATCACCAGAAAGGACCAATTTGAAGACTATTTGTTGTTCCGGGGAAATTACCACTAAACCAGACAATACAAACACCTAATACATATAACAAAATTGCCACACACTCCTCTGTATTTGTAATTATATATCTTCATATTACTCGCGTTCAGGCTTCAATAAGACGGTATGGTTTAGATTCCAAAATATTTCGTTTATAAAGTATACGCTTTCGAAGACATGCAGTCTTCCTCTTCAGCTAACGATGCATCGGTACCTAAAGAAAAGACACCATGTCTTCGAAAACTTGTATCTTGTAAATTGAAAAATCATGAAACTCTCAGTGCACTCATATGTTAAATTCCCAACCATTCTATACGTGTGGATGTGATTTTCACGTGAAAATATGGAACGATTATCCTAAGAAGGAAGTAAAACAAACGCCTCCCTTCATGTCAGGATTCAAACTGGAGTTAATAAAAGTTATTGGCGAGTCATATATCCTTAGAGAATCAGCTCTTAGGAGGGTGAACGAGGGAGAGAAAAGAGAAAAAGAATGCAAGGTGCTTTAAAAAAAGATCATTCCATAATCGGAAGAAAACGTTTGCACAGCAGTTACAAAGTTTACCATAAAAAAAAGTTTCTACGGCAGAAAGTTTAATGCAATTCTTTCGTTCTTCTTCTTCACACGGCAATTGGGATAAACTTCGTCCAGAATTTTATTCAACTTCCATTTGCGAAGGAAATGGCTGCTGGCTCAGTCAGTCAGCTTTCCTACTATCAAGAAACAAATTCAATTCACTTTCATATTATATACGAAGACTATATAAGTATATAAATAGACTATACAAATATACAGATAGATTCAATATCCTGACAAAGCTTAAATATTTTGGGAATTTATTCAAACGAAACAATATCAATAAATCAAATACAAATAAAATTTGGCTGAATATGATTGAGAAAACCTGATGAATTGTGGCTCCCTTGGTGCTGAGCTCGTACTTGAGAGTCAAGCTTGGTAGATTGATTCTTAAATGAATTGCTGTAAGTTGTTCGCCAATGAATGTCTTTTAGGATGCTCGTAAATGAAAGGCTTTTAAGCGAACGTGCGGCTCGATACTGAACGGAATTTCTTTTTACGTTTGTAGAATGTGAGCATTCATATCTGGACGATTAACTGAGAACGTGAGGTTAATTACTGAACAGAATTTTTATGTTTGTGGAATGTGGGGATTTCATAACAACGGATTTTCTATGTTTCGTAAATGAACTGGTTTTTTAATGAACTTCTTTAAGGTGTTCGGAGAATGTAATGGGGTTCCCCAGAATGAACGACCTTAAATGTTTGTAGAACGAAATTACGTTCTCGAAAAATGAACGTCATAACAACGGATTTTGACGTTTCGCAAATAAACTTTTTTTTTCATGAACGGCGTTAGGAGAATGTTACAAGTTTCTATGATATGATCGACCTGTAGACGCTCATAGAATGTAATGGGGCTCTTCAGAAAGAACATCTTTTGCCTAGAACCACCTTGGTTGGAGCAAATGAGTTAAGATTATGAATCAGGAATTTTGGGGGTATTAGGCTAACTAAATTTGGAATAATGTGACGTTTTTATGAATCCTAGCGTCAAGACAAAGTAATTCAATGCTCCAAACAAAACAGCAGAAAATTTACGACAAGCACAGTATTTAGATCTACCACGCACGAGTCAAATAGTTTGCCTAGGGTCACGTGCTAAAGCAAATGTTTACGTTATTCTGCTATGAGCCTGACTTGGTACGTGACCAAAATACTACGCTGATTGACGAGACTTCAACTGGGCGCGTTCTGTGTTATGACGGGCGAGTCGAACACCTGGTCGAGTCTCATAATGCTTATTGTGAGCAAAAAACTTGTGCGATGAGTTATAAAGAGAGAAGAATATTAATTAAATGATTGTCTCGGCTCTGCATTATGAGACTTTTTGAACGCATAAGGTAAAGGTTTTCGAGGCGGGCAAATGTTTCCCGTGGTCTGAAATGGAAGGAATGTTCGTGGACGCAAAAGTTTAAGATTTTACCAACATTTTGAACGAAGAATTCTTTCTTCATTGTAAGAAAACCTTACACTGTTGCTATGATAAGTAAAAGAGACAGATATGCTCCAACGAAACGAAATAGCTGGGTTCCTAGCAATTTACGACAGGCAAGGCCATCACGAGGTAGAACAAAAGACTGGCGTGTTTGTAAATATTGTTCTGTCTTCGCGATAAAATCTTGTTAGCTTGCACGTGGTCTTTGTTCTCTATCACTGCCCACATTCACGACTTTATTCGCACATAATATAAGCTAAAATAATAATAACACGATACTTACACTGTGGAAACTCGGTTGCTTGTGCTCAATAAGGAATTAAGCTGAAAAGATTCAGTTTTTTTACTTGCATCTAGCTTTAGCATCATTAGTAGCTGAGAGTTGTAATTGCAAGTGTCTTACAAGGGTGCAAACTACAAGCAGATACAGACCATTGGTCGCTACTTTTAAGTTTTTAAACCTGACCTAATTACGTTAGCCCTGGTTCTGGGGACCACCTTTTGGGTTCCTAGCTGGTGAGCAGGTTAAGTATATCTTAGCTTAAGAGACCACTGCACTGAACTGATTAACAGCTCTCCTTCGGCTGGTCCGAAGGATTAGATTTTATTTACGTGGCTAGGAACCAGTTTGGTTACTTAGCGACGGACCTACGGCCTATTGTGGGATCCAAATCACTTTATATCGAGAAATTAATTTTTAATCACCAGAAATAAATTCCTCTGGTTCCTCACTGGCAGCAGAGGGAAGCGAACTCGGGCTGCCAGGTTGATAGGCGAATATGCAACCCACTTGTCCATTGAGGAACTACTAGTGAGCAGGTACCTTAACACTGATTGGCTCTGACTGCAGTTACTCGGCCAGGTAAAACTTTAAAGGAATAAGAAATGCCTTACTTCAACAACGGATGTCGCAGATAGACAATTGGGATTGTTTACTTTAATTTCAAATATATACACAATGAACTCTTGAATCAGAGAATGGGGAAATGAACAGATAGGCGGAAACAGAGTCCTGTCGGAAGATTGAATTTATATAATTTCACAAATCTGAATAATTAAGTAAAATTATTCAAAAAAGTATATATTTTTCATCGAGTCCATGCTGTTCGGCATATTGAAAAAAACCATCATCTCCAAAATGGAGTTACTCTTTTCCTATAATTTCCCGAAATAAGATATATAAGGAATTTTGCTTGAAATCGACGAAGTGACGAAATTTCCTATGGAAGCTGTTCTTAGATAGACAAATATGTAGACAGAAAAGTCGAAAATTGAATGAAATTGTTGAACTGCTCGTTGACATCGAGCAAAAAGGTTTTACTTTTGATTTGTCGAAACCATATCTCATTGCGCTCTCTTATCACCTTAATGTTTCATACGAACCGCTCGTAACTGTGAACAAACTTCTCGCACACAACAATGCGGAGTTTGACTCATTTTTGTTTGCACACTTCGCATGACTTATTGTCACTTCTCACACAACTTTGCTTCCATGTTCCATAAACTTTGCCCAGAATTCTGCATTCAAGTCAAATTGGACATGGTCCCAGAATCTCTACACACGTATAAACCATCCCTCCCACCAACACACACACACATGCACACACTCATACACATACACAACCTGAGTGGCACTTACAGAAACAATAAGATGGTGCAAATATGATGCACAAGCCAAGAGATCATCCAGCCTTACTTCCGGAATACTACTACACGAGAATCAGAGTTCAGGATGACGAGGAAACAGCCACTTTGTAACGATGCGATCAGTTACGATCATTAGTTTGTTTAACGGCTTTGTCATTTTGTATGGATGCATGGATATTGTAATAATTATGCATCTCAAACTTGAGGCTAGCATTATTTAAGAGAAAATGCTTCAATTCACATACTTTGAGACGAGCTAAGATGACACCCTGTTTTCATATTTATATAATTATTTTACTGGTGAAGATTATTTAAGAAAATTTTTGTAGCCTACCTTGTATACATCTATTTTCATTATTCAAATCCTTTATACAGAGTACGTCTAAATGGCTATTCACTTGTTCCTGGAAGTTCGATATTGAAAAGAAATAATGGCCAGTACCAACCAGCGCAGTAGGGCTCCTGGCGAAGACGCTGGAAATTATATCCATCAATAGTAAAAGCAAAAATAAAACAAAAAAGTAAACCACAACTTGGTGCAAGACTTCATAAGAGAGAAAGATTTCCAGATGACGCTGATATCCAGAAAGGAGAACAATATTTCAGGAATGGTATAGAAAGTTTATTACCACATGACATCCTTGCACTTAGCTCTGTTGATACAGGCGCCTCTAGAAATGATTCTGGTAGCATTAGACTTTGTCTAGTTTTTATACACTGGGAAAATATCTGAAGCTGGTGGCATACATACCAAAACCTCTTTAGGAAACATTGTTCATTTTCTGGTATCATTAGTTTTTATACTTTTAGATGAAGGACAAAGGATCTGAGGGTTGTGGATCTAACACAGCAAGCATGCCTGGATAATGCTTATGGAGCCGTTAGACTTCTGATACTTTTAAATACCGATAGAAAAGTTTATGATATGTATATCACGATACTTGCTAAATACTTCATTCCTGTTTCATGAAGTACAGAGCTATCTCTACAAAGCAAATCTCAGTTTGAACAGCCGCAGTTACATTTTCAGATAATTAATGAAGTCTTAGTTTTGCTGACGCTTTTTCGATGATACCTTACGATACATTTCCATTAACTTAAAATAGTTTCCACTACTCAGCACTTCTCCTCCAAACTTGAAAGGTAAAAGGATATCTGAATACAGAGCTGAGTATGTGGCTAAAAATGTTACAGGTTTGAAGAAGCGGTTTCCGGAAACCTTTTGTAGAATTTTGTCGTTGAAAATAATATCCTAAATTATTTATCAAAATTACCCAATGGGCTACCCTGTAGCGGTACTCATTACTTTAATAACACCAGTTATTATATTACTTTAATGATATCAGTTGTTTTAAGGTACCCCAATCATCTCTCTCTCTCTCTCTCTCTCTCTCTCTCTCTCTCTCTCTCTATGAATTTCCATTTTCCTGACATAATATAAAATATACGTTTTGTGTTACCTGTTGATTTTATACTGATTATATGATACTTGAATTCATTTCACTCATATAAGAGCGTCTGAAACAGAATCCTGCAAATCATTTTAATGAAAACAACCGGAATATTGCACTTTGATAAGAGTAACGTCCGAGGATGATGCTCTCCTGAATGAGGTTGGGATTTATGACCTAATTTTCACCCTCAAAACTTTCGGTTCAGCGTTTTTTATTGCACTGTTCTGTCTACCTCCCTTCATATACTACTAAAACATAATGACTTCGCAACGCTTAATGTATTCAAAACCGAAAGCAACATCACAACTGAAATTAGGTTCATGCTCGTCTGCGATTTATATTTTGGCTCAGATTCAAGCAGGACTTTTTGACATTCAACAAGGAAACCAAGGGGAGGCCTACTGATTTATGAAGGCATTATCATGCATCGCTACGTGAGCGGGGAGGAAATTGTGGATAATTTGCTTTCCCCGTTTTTCTCTCTCTTAATAAAGGAAAGTTAGGCTCCTTTCACGTCCTTAAGTGGCTATATTACGACAATATCTTGTAAAGCTAAGGACCCTACAGTCATTAAATATTTCAGGTTAGGTAATGAAAATTCCTTAAAAATGAGAGAGAGAGAGCGAGAGAGAGCAGAGATGAGAGAGAGAGAGAGAGAGAGAGAGCGTTCATTGGGGAGTAGAAACTGGAATACGATACTTGGGAAATTTATTTATGTTTTTATGTCGCTAAATCTTATAATTTTCTTCTTTTTCATGAAAGTGAATAGCACAACTACAAAAGTAACGGAAGGCCTAATTTTGCCTTAGGAAATAATTTTCAGCGACGAAATACTACAAGAAGTACGCGGAAGCTGTTTCTTAAAAACTGCAATAATATTTCTTGCAATGTCATCAAATCCATACTAATATTTTTATTGGAGTAGTATGTGTGTGTATATATATATATATATATATATATATATATATATACATATATATCTTATATATATATATGTGTATATATATACACATATATATATATATATATGTGTATATATATATATATATATATATATATATATATATATATATATATATCACATATATATATATATATATATGTGTATATATATATATATATATATATATACTATATATATATATATATATATATATATACATATATATAATATATATGTGTGTGTGTGTGTGTGTGTCTGTGTGTGTGCGTGTGTGTATGTGTGCCGCGGTGTAGAATCTATTTTTACCAGATACATGTGTAATTGTAATAGCTAAAACGTCCTCTAACCCTCGAATTTTTTACGTTTTTTGGATAGATTTATCACTACAAAGCCTTGATATCCAAGTGCAATAAATATGAAGAAATATGACTGATGTCCAGTAGCAGGAAATGAACCTGGGTCACCATAATCACAACGGGGTGATGATGCCGCCCTGACCATGTTGTGATTATGGTAATCCGGGTTCATGTCCTGCTACTAGATATCATAATTTATGCATATTTCTTGCACTTGGATATCAAGGCTTTCTAGTGATAGATGTATCCAAAAGAGCACGAAGAATTCATATAGATCATACATTTATGATGTGACAATTTTCTTAATTGTTCCTTTGCTTTCTCTAGTAATGTATGTTAAATTTCCTTTTTACTTAAGTCACAAGAAAATGCGTGTTGGTTCATTTTGCTCCACAGCTCTTCTAGGGCTTTGTGTATATTGTTGTTTTGTTTATCAGCTTGTTTCACTCTTTTCATATTTCAAAAGCGGAGTATCATCACCAGTTATTGCCTTTTCTTTGCCTATTAGTTTTCTCTGCCTTTTCTTGTCACCCTTACTAAATGGGAAGAAGTAAGGGGGGGAGGGCGTTTTCTCACGTGAAAGTTCATTTTGTTGCGGTTCGCCGAAGGGAGTAAGTTAAACAATCCATAGGACTTTTACGCTATTTCCTTTTCTTTGATACTAACTATTGGTTAAGGTCATTGCATTATATGTTGGTGGTGAAGACAAGGTCTCTGCCATCCCGGGCGAGCTTGTCTGTGGGTTTTGCCGTTACTCACCTGTGAGCAAAGGGCGCACTTGCATATGAGTGCCTTGCTCGATCCTCCGGGAATTACCAGAGGGCTTTTTGCTGCTGGAGAAGGATGAGCATCCCCTTTTGCCATTATTCACATTACCATTTAGTGACAAGTGAAGTCTCCCGTTGGAGGTTTTGTAAAACGGACATCTTTTTCTCAGACACAGACAGCTTTAGTGTAATTTCTCGGCATCAGATGAAGGTTTACAGTTGATTTTTTCTTAGGAAAAGGAGTATCCGTTTTACTTTGGCCAATATTCTTTAAAAGAAGTAAGTTATTATTAGTATAAAGGTATAATTAGTATCTGTGTCGCAGCCTATAATTCACGATTGAGTAAGTGTTGTTTTCATTCTGTTACAGTGATAGTTCTCTTACTTCTCGTTATAAGAGATTGAGGGAAGGGTATGCTTGCTTGTTTTTCTAGCTCCTCCATCAGTTTTTCTTAACAATTTTGTTTTAGGTATTTTTAGCCATCACCTTTGTTTGAAGGTCACTGATAAATTCAAAGGTCTTCTCTGATTTTAAAGAGCAATAGTTTATATCTTCAAATATCTCGTATCTTGACCATTTGTTTAAGATCTATTCAAAGGGCAACACTTTTCCATTTTCTCTGATTTTAATGAAACCTAGTAAGTATGTACCTTTATGGTTGGTGAATGTTTTCTTTAGATGATATTCACCATAATCTATTTTCATATTTTCTAAACTCCATTTGTAAACGATAAGTTATTTTTCTCCTTTTATCCTTTTATCCTATTTTTTACGTTCACAGAAAATTTTTTTTTTTTTTTTTTTTTTTTTTTTTTTGGGTTTTTTTTTTTTTTTTTTTTTTATTTTTTACTCCGTAGCTCTATCTGAATTAAACATTTGAATGTAGCTGGTCTTGAGAACCAATGTCTCAAGGTTTGATGCTAAAATTTTGATTGTGGCAAGGCATATTTGTAAGATAGGATAATTTACCTTATGAAATTTGTTATAATATTTAGCCTCCACAATAAAGATATCCTTACAATCGTCTGTATCATCCTCTATAAATATTTCGACAACACCTGATTCATTATGATAAGTGTTTTCTTAAAGTTTTGACACTATATCTGGCAGTCATTATGCGATGCCTCTGTCGACTTATACTGCCTGATCGTCAGAAGAGATATAATTGAAATCTAGTTATTTTTTTATTGTTTCCTTAATAAGCACACATTTATGTGTCAATTTGAAAATGTGGCTAACTTGTGAAGCACAATTTTAACAGATTGAATGGCAATATGTACAAAATTATCGAAAATAATCAAAAGAAATGTATACTGAAATACAATCGAAATTAGGAAATAAATCTTGATAATTACTATGATAAACCATCGCCAGTAAAGATATAAAAAAATTAATATGATGTTTATTTCATTATAATAAATATGAGAAATAATTAGCACTACATTGTGCCTTGCAGATCCAACGCTCATAATTATTGACGATTACTACCAAGATGTAACAGGCTTCTATTAAAATTACATTATGCTTATTGCGTCGATATATGTTCGTTGTCAAAGGAGAATTATTGTTGAATGTACAGAAATAGATATTCTCTTTTTCGTAGCATGAAATAACAATGGTACGAGAATTGAACTTTGCTATCTCTTATTTTCGAAAAGCAAAGAGTCATCGATAATGGGAAGATAAAAGTGAACCTATTCTGATGTAAAGGAAACATTACGGAAGAAAAAGAGGTAAAAAAATCCAGGATTTATTTTTATGGTTATCGTAATAATTCATTTTCTTTGTGATAAATATAAATAGAACTTACATTGTCAATTCTACCATAAAAACCATTTTTATCATATGCATTTTTACAAGGCACTTGCATCAATTATATATAATTTCTTTACATATATATCACAAAGATCTGCTCATTTATTATGACTTGATTTGCTTCTAATTGTGTATCTTTATTGTTTCCTTATAAATGTCTTGAAACGTTATATGGAGAAAGAAAGCTTAACCACGAGTTCAAAGAGAATCTGAAGAAGAGACTGAACTAACATACACGTGAAGACCACTCCGCAACTATGAACAGGCAAGATACAATACCTGACTCCAAAAGAAACTTTCAACACACATTGGTAAAGTCATATGCAGTCATAAGACTCATGAATCTATTAACCTGGGTAAAACCTTCCATTGGTAAAGTCAGCACATGTACTCATAAGGCTCATGAATCGATAAATCTGATGACAGGTTGCATTGGTAAAATCAGCATATGTAGTTATAAGACTCATGAATCGATTAATCTGATAAAACTTACATTGGTAAAGCCGGTATATAGAGTCATAAGACTTAAGAATCGACTAATTTGATGAAAACTTGTATTGGTGATGTCAGCATATGCAGGCATAAGGGTCATAAATCGAATAACCTGATAATAATGGCTTCTTTGCCAGAGAGAGAAACGCTCATTCATTCAAGATCTGAATTTTCTTCTAAAAATATCATTTTTATTTTCCTGAAACTAATCAAGGCTTAAGTAGTAACTTTGACAATTAATCAAAATCTTTAGGAAGGAAGCTTAATTTTGCTCAAGTTTGCTGTGTAGATAGGTAGGTGATCCTTTCCTTTTAACATTATGATTGATGAGTTGTTATACATTTTCTCATATACTTCATGATTTTATTACACGATATTTAATATATCAGAAAAAACCGAAAATTTATATCTAAGGACATAAAACAAATACTGAAATGACGAGCAGAAATGAAATTAAATGGAAACAAATAAAATAAACAAATAACACTGGACAAGAAATAAATAGAATTAATAGTAAAAATTAAAACTTACAATGACAGTAAGTAGAAAAAACAAAATAAGAACATTAGGAGAAAGGAAGGGAGAGGGGAGATTAACGATTCAGATTTATATTGTGAAAATAAAACAAAACATATTCAGTCTTTTCTAGCCCTTTTCCGTTTCTTTATTTTCACTCTGGGATCATCTGCTTTCCTAGTCAGTTCCAAAGCGGTAATATTGTGAATCTTGCATACATGATGTTTTATTATTTTATTATTAAGAGATTGATAGACCAGTCTAATGTGATTTGTCTCCAGATTAACTCTTAAAAAATCCAATAAAAATTTTGTTTTGTTCTAAATGTATCTGTCGAGAAATGCAAGAGATATATTAAATATCTTTTATCATGGATGTCATGCGGGAATCTCCTTTTATCGGTTGTAAGAAAAGATGTTGTAACCTCAATCTTTATAAATTGTCCTGCATGCCATGTCACTAAAGCTTACCCTTCCTCTTGGCATAATAGGGCATTATCCATCTTTCTTGGGTAGAAATAAAAGTTTTTTTTTTTTTTTTTTTTTTTTTTTTTTGTTTTTTTTTTTTTTTACTGGGATTTTATTTTGTGCAGTCGCGCTCCGAATCTGAGAAAAAATAGACGAAAAAATTATATTTTATAAAAAAAGTAGAATGAGAATACTTCATATTAATTTATAAAAATAAAGTTGCATTTCATCAACTAAAGAAAAATCGTATTTTATGTGAATTTTTTGGGTTCTCCAGACAAAAGAGACATAACTATATCATTGTACCTCCTGAAGCTCATAGGTCTTCAAAGATATAGAATCCATTCTTTTGATCAAGTGGCCTCAAGCTCTAGTTTTTGAGAACTGCTTAATGTACATTTATCTACAATACGTAGGGACATTTTCCTTATTATCATGAAAGCGTTGTCTTTGAAACAGATGATATCTGCAAGTTCAAGTGATGAGTGAAGATAATATTCTTTTCCGGTGAAGAGGGATTCTGTCCATGATATTACAAACGCACACTTCCCCTTTTACTGTTTGAAACTCCAGAAATAAATTGTTCTGGAAAGTTAATTAATCCTGCTTGATGAGTACACTATGAATGCTTTTGGTAAAGATTCACACACGACGCTAATAATAATAATAATAATAATAATAATAAGGAAGGAGGCCTTCTCTGAGGGCTAGACATTGAATACAATAGCTGTTTCAACGGCATTTAATTTATATAGAATCTTCTCAATTCTTCTTATTATCTTTTTCTCGTCAGCATGTAGCTGGTGTATTAAGTTTCCTAAGGACATGTAAAGACAAATGAAAATCTTTAACATGTCCTTAGGAAACTTAATACACAGCTACATGCTGACGAGAAAAAGATAATAGAAGAATTGAGAGATTCTATATAAATTAAATGCCGTTAAAACAGCTATTGTATTCAATAATAATAATAATAATAATAATAATAATAATAATAATAATAATATAATAATAAAGTCAAGAAGAAAGTAATCACTCATGATGTTGCAATACCATGGGACACCAGAGTTGAAGAGAAAGAGGGGGAAAAACTGGATAAGTATCAAGATCTGAAAATAGAAATAAGAAGGATATGGGATATGCCAGTGGAAATCGTACCCATAATCATAGGAGCACTAGCACGATCCCAAGATCCCTGAAAAGGAATCTAGAAAAACTAGAGGCTGAAGTAGCTCCAGGACTCATGCAGAAGAGTGTGATCATAGAAACGGAGCACATAGTAAGAAAAAGTGATGGACTCATAAGGAGGCAGGATGCAACCCGGAACCCCACACTATAAATACCACCCAGTCGAATTGGAGGACTGTGATAGAGCAAAAAAAAAATAAATAAATAAATAAAAACAAAAATAATAATACTAATAATAAAAATAATAGTTACTTAAAAGAGTCACCTGGAATTACTTTTTGCCTTGAGAATTTCATAGTCACAGCAAAGTCAACATTGTTTTTTTTATTAATATAAGAACATATTAATGCGTTATCCAATCTTTCCCAGTAAGCCATTTCTAATTTTTTGTTTCTTCTCAGGTGCTTTGTATTCATGATATTGAACAAATAGTATTAGGACATTGTGTAGAAGATGCTGGATATCTGGGTGGAAGCTGAATCTCTTCAGAATTTTCCAAAAGAAACTATTTATAAGGTTTTGGTCGAGTGACTTTTGATTACAGAGCTTTTGCTCAGGTAATGACTACAGTTTGTTATCTCGAGATGAATGTAACATTAAACGGATCGTTAGATGCTTGAATAATAGTTATTTCTCTATCCCCATTTTTCTCTCTGTATACAATAAAGTTTACCCGATCTGATCTTTTAATAACTCAGTACTATACATTATAAGTCTCTCTCTCTCTCTCTCTCTCTCTCTCTCTCTCTCTCTCTCTCTCTCTCTCTCTCTCTCTCTCTCTCTCTCTCTCTCTGTGGAAATTATAATAGCACTATCGTTATCAATACTTTAGTATCTGTGATTAGCTATTAATAAAATACTTCTCTAATTATGACAACCATTGTAAATGCCTTCTTGAACTTAATTTCACTACGTTCTCGTATCATTTGATTTGAACCTCTGATATTAATATGCAATTGTGCGGCAAATTTTAATTGCTTCTATGGAGGAGAAGAAATCCTGATATACAGCGTGTCCATAAAGTCCAATTACCATTATAAGTATTTGTCGCTGAGAATGGTACTGGGACTTTATGGACACCCTGTATATCCTTCTCGCGCAACAATATTCAGTTTTAATTATATCTAGAAATGGAAAATAATTCAGAAAGTAACAAACGTAATATGTCATCTAAATAAGACCAATTTTTATCACCAAAAAGAGGATATAGAGAAAGTTTATTGGTGGTGAAATGGCGAACGAACTTTTCCCATTTCGGAGATTCAGAGCACTTGGAGCGATCCACACTTGATAAGATTTAGAGCGGCATAAAATGCGCCCCAGCACCCCACCCCCATCTGTGATGAGACGGAAGGTGTATGAAGTAGCCCGCTTTCTGTTATGGTCGTGGTTCTGATTTCTTGGTGAACTGTTCAAAAACTTTGGAAGTTGCCAGCATGTCTTTGCGAGAGAGAGAGAGAGTGAGTTTAGAATACTATATATATTCATATATGTATATATATATATATACATATTATATATATATATATATATATATATATATATATATATGTATATATATATATATATATATATATATATATATATATATATACATACATATGTATATATATATATATATATATATATATATATATATATATATATTATATATATATATATATATATATATATATATAATATATAATATATATATATATATATATATATATATATATATATATATATATATATATATATATATATATATATATATATATATATATATATATATATATATATATATATATATATAATCATCAGGGGAATCAAAGGGAAAAGCATCGTATTCAGGTACATTTATTTCGACAAAGTATCACGACTCGCATCTTCAAGGCTAGAATCAAAACACAAATTAAATCTAGCACTGCATAATCCATAAGAATACGCAATATTTAATAAAATTCAACGAATATCAGCTATTAGAAAATAAAAGTCATGTATAAATATCTAAAAAAAATAACATTAAAATTGTACACAAAAAATCTTTAAAAATCATACAAAACACTTAAAAGTAAAATTATATAAAACACTTAAACCGGAAAGCCATTCTGTGCCTTATCCTCACAAAGGACAGGCTTTGCACTGACTGAAAGAATTTGTTAAAACCAAACAACACTCCTTAGGCGAAAAACAACTGAAGGCAGGAGGATTGCGCATTTAGAGAAGGAACTATCTTTTATCATCTTAATGGATTCCAAGATAGTTAGGTCGTTTTCATCATGTATGTTTGTCAACTCCATATTGTCGACATACGTTTTACGTAACTTGGATCGGTTCCTAATATTTGATGGGTCGGGGCTTGTCAATGTACTGTTTATCCTTAAACTTATGCCCCTGCGAGTCTACTCTCACAATTGGTAACCTCCTCATGCAAACCATGTAAGATCTATGAACATTATCTCGGTAGATTGATTACTGACCAAAGAGAAAAAGCTGAAATGCTGCATCTATCTTTGTAAACTAAGTAATCAGCTGAGGATGTCCCTCTCAGATACTTGTGATTCTGAACCTATTATACAAAATTTGTATTTCGGTGGGTTGCAGAAGATCCTGATGCCCTAAGCCACCCACCCACCCCCTTTCTTTAAGTTTCTGGTGTGCTGTCTTCCAAGATTAGTAGATTCTACAGATTTTTTATGTCTAAATAAGAGCTTTGCGGACGAGCGCAAGTTAAGTAATACAGTGCTTGTTCAAAAGAATGGCACATTTGCAAACTGCAGTAACTACAGGCCAATTTCTATTCTCCTTTTGCTCTCCAAGGTTGTAGAAACACTTATTGTTAAGCCACTATACAAGTATTAGGATTGTAAAGGATTATTAGCTGATAGTCAATATGCATAAAGGAAGCAGTAGTAGTTACCTGTGATGTTCTTTTACATTTGACATGCTATTTGCAAGAGCACCCTTTAGTGCTGCTTTATAAAGTTTGGGATGTATATACTACTATGCAGATAAAAGTATATACGAGCGAGAGAGATATATTGACTTGACATACTACGCTACTAAGAAGACTAAGAACATATTTTACCTCATGCACCTTCCTTCGATCCTAAATTCAAACTTCCTATGGGGTCAGCCACTCGAGTCTTCCTCTTCCACGGAAATTTTATCTTGCACATCTGCCAACACACACACACACACACACACACACACACACACACAAACAACACACACATATATATATATATATATATATCTGATGAATTCACACACATTCTACTATTTCATTACTAAAATATCATTCACCAATTTTCTCTTGCCTTGGACTCTTAGATATGGATTCAAATATTCCAAAAAAATCTGGCCACTTCAGTTACTGCCCAAATTATTAGACGCTCAAATTTGCAGCTAATATTCTTATTACCTTTAGTGTGCTTATAGACTCCTTACTGTCATTGTTCATTATTTATATTATTACTACAAACAAAAACAGCAGATACTAATACTACAGTTGCTTTCATTAAACTAGATCCTTGCTTTGCTTAAGTTCATTCTCGTCATTCAATTCACTGAAGTGATGACAACGTACATTACAGCAGCTGTGTTAATAGCATGTGAAAATAATGCTTATTTATATCAAAAGCTGAAAATGTAATTTTTGCATAATCAAAATAAAAAAAAAAATATTCAGAATTATATGGAGTGGGGACGCGGCAGAGAAGAGTTGGAACAAATACGGGGAAAATCCTTAGACATAGTGGCCTAGTTAACGAGAAAAAGTTTGGGGAAAGAAGAGGGTTGCGTAGTAATTGGGTCGTGTTGGTTGAACACACGCACGCACACACACATAGAATGGGTGTTTGAGGAAATGGAGTGCGAGGGAGAGAGAGAGAGAGGATGGGCGGGCGGGAACAGGGGTATCAGCATAGGATGGGAATGAAAATTGCGTTCTGTAAAAGAGAGAGGTGACGGAGAAAATATCTTTTTGACAGACGGACTGACAGACAAATAGAAAGCCAAACAGAAAGAGAGAGCATTAGAAGAATATTAAATAACAATAAACCAAAGTTCCAGGAACAGAGTATATTTTGCAAACTGTTTTGAAAAATCTCGTTACTTCCCCAGATAGTTCACAGTGAAGAGGAGAAACAACTTCTAGATTCCTCTAATTTCTGTGGCAAAGAGAAATTAAAAACTTACAATGAAGTCACACTTGGAACTTCAGCACAAATCATAATAGATTTATTAATATATTTATTAATAAAGACAAGTTACAAAGCACAAAAATTACTCCGAAACCTGTTATCAAGTAACCATAAAAAATAGATATTCAGAGGTAGAATAGAATAAATCAAATGACTATAACCTGTCAAATGTATATGATCGAGGTCAAAGTTCCTGTTAGAGTCACCGACTTTGTTTTTTTTTAATCATAACTGATGTTGGAGTTTTTCTTTAGACAGACTAAACAATTAAAACTACTGTATCGATGACATGAAATTCTACATATGAACCAAATCATACCTGTGTCATGAAGACCAACACTCTTCAAAACAAAATGTTCAGGACTTTACTATAATCAGTCTTTACACTATTCATTTCTCTCACGCTGTCATGAAGGATCCTCAGTCACATATTCCTATGTGCCCTGAATTGGTGACTGACTTAATCTTCTCTCAGATAATTGCAATGAGGACCTTGGGACATTTATTTAATAATTATTCCTTCTTCAGTCTAAAGGTGACACTAGTAAAAGATAATAATATTATCAGGCTATAGAATTACTGACTTTGATGATGCGAAAAATAGACTCGGAAAAAAAAAACATCGCGAATGGACGAATGATATTGTCCTTTACACCTCACCTACAGTAGAATACGACGTACTTACAGTTGATGGATTTTTATGTTAATAATATGTTCATTCTGAATTACATAGGCTGCATAATTAAAGTGAGTGAGAGAGAGAGAGAGAGAGAGAGAGAGAGAGAGAGAGAGAGAGAGAGAGAGAGAGAAAGTGTTACAGAAGATGATAAAACGATTGAACGAAAGGATTCAGAGGTATTTACTGCCTGAAAATCAAGAGAATTAAGGATTAACAAGAAAATAAGTAAGGAAACACACAAAAGGCATAAATGTTTTCAAATTTTACCGTGATGGTTTTGTATGAGATATAGTGAAAATAATTGCTGTGATGAAAGCAATGAAACATACATACAATCAACAAGAAACAACAAAAATAATAGTAACAATAGTGAGCACAGTTTTCCGTGTCGAAAATGAAGATAATGGTTGCAGGTCCACAATAATATAGCTTG
>NC_087220.1:9735886-9740886 GCF_015104395.2 Macrobrachium nipponense
GTGAATGTTAAAGAACCGATGCTTTGACTTTCATTTCAGTGTCAGGTCGCTAACTGCAGTTTATTATTACACCTATGTCGTTGTTCATTATTTACACAGAATAGAGTACCGTAATGTGACGCAATCATCGTTGGCACACACATGCGCGCGCGCACACACACACACACATATATAAATATATATATATATATATATATATATATATATATATATATATATATATATATATATATATATATATATATATTATATATATATATATATCTTTGTGTGTGTGTGTGTGTGTGTGTGTTTGTGAATGAATTTACAGCGACGAATCTTTAACATTCAGAAGAGTCAGAAAAAAGTCTTTCTCGAAGAATGTTGGCAGGAATAAGCACCTCCTAAAATAAAAAGGACCACCTTATCTTTTATTCCAAAACAGAAAAGGATGTTTCTCAAATATAGAAAAGAAGCCACCAATCGGGATGTCTACGTGATCGGAAGAAAAAATCGGTGGTTATTTCACCTCCTTTCGCCTCTATGATGTGATGGTCGGGTTTTTTTTGCGCGCGCGTGTGTGTGTGTGGGCCAACGTGTGCACGTGTGCTAGTGTGTTAGTGATATTTTGTGCCAATAAAATTCTAAGTATGTAATGAATTTCTAAAGCCACCCATAGTATAACAAACGTCGCTTTAATTTTGCCTCTTTAATCTTACTAAAAAGTATATTACTTACGTAATTCTAAATAGTTTTCAATAAATATTTAGACATGAGCACATCAAATCGACTCTCTTAAAGTTTGATAGACCAACAGCAATTATTATAGGATTATCGGCTGAGGAGAAATTAAAATAAATCAAATGATATTGCTGCTCAGCTTTAAATATAAGAAAATCGGTCGGATTTGCTCAAAAGGACATCGATTCCGTGGAATCCTTGAGGATAACCTACTCTTCTCTCCCCCAAATTTCCTCGGCCTCTCCAAAATGGAATTCCATTTCGCCTCATGACACGACCATATGTTAGAATAGCTTGGAGAACTGTTGTAGCCTTCTCTATACATCCGTTCAACCGCACATGCCATAGACAAGGAAGATATCACAAAAGAATTCAAATATCCACTTGAACAGCATCAATATCCCAGTCGGATTTATAGTCACTGCTAAATTTAAGTCTCTTGACCGAAGCGTTGTTTTTCTAAATAAAAAAGAAACGATGCTCCACCAATTTCTCTTTTAATCATGAAAGACCCGTGAAGTTATTATTGATTGGGTAACTGTTGCAAATTTGCCTTATTATAAAATGGTAATTACAAACGAAGCACAGGATATATATGAGCAGTCCCCTTTCCAGCTACCATGTGAATCGTAACGAATTCCGAGGCATATATTTCGTAGCCCATTAAATCATACATCATGGTCTCTGATACATATATTGACTATAAACTCAATATACTAGTCAGGATTACTGAACTCAAAACTGAATTGGAAGGAGCCAGCAATTTGCCATTTCTAGGTATTTGAATCATTACAGATTAGTGAAATATCATGCCTTTATTATATATAGAAAACCAAACATTGACAATATCTTATACCATCATAACGTCTCAGTAATGGGTCATAGTTGCTTGCAATATTTTCTAGCAAGTACCTTGTAAAAAGATTTTCTTATTCTTCTACCCGCATCAAAACGAGACATTTAACTACAGAGATCCCCTTAACATTAAACGAAGCGACTTTAGAGACTAGATAAAATTTCAACATGTTGAAATCTGTTTAATAAGAATGACTGTCCATGCAAGAGAAATAGTCATGAATCGAGCATCATCATCTGTTCCTAATATATAAACGTTTATGCAAGGGTTTGGCTGGAGTAGACAGATTGACTTTGCAAAAAAAATCCTTTAAAAAAACCCCAAAAGATCCGCTCCAAAGACACACATGTTAATTTCTCTCATAACAGGACAGGCAAGGTATTATAGTTTTTAATCCTACCGCCCTTCCATGCCAATGCAGGTTACCAGACGTTCGTGAAAATTTCTTTCATCACAGGACAGCGAAAGCATTATTGTCTTTAATCCTACCGCACTTGCAATTCATCATGATCTTATGGACGTTTCATAACTTCTTGCCAAAGTGAATTTGAGCAAGGATTGGTAAAACTTGCCCAACTTCTTTTGCGGCATTTTCGAAGCATCTTGTTCATTGAAAAGAAATGTAAGCAGCTTAAATGTCTCTGAGTTAGCTGAAAGACTTTTCTCCACTCGTTTCGCAAATTAGAAAGAAGATGCAAAAGACGCATTTTGTCATTCCCTTATAAATCCAAAAGTGGACTTTCTAGCTTTTGTATAGATCTATCCACCTATCCCTTCCATTAACTGAAAATGAAGCAATTTTTCACGTTTTTAAAATTATTTTTACCCAAAAAATTGTCAAATAGTGCTTTTCAACTATAAATAGGCAGCATAATTTTTCTCATTTATCAGGTATTTGAAAAATAAGTTTTCAGAAATTAGAACACGACTTTTGATACAAAACTAACCTACGACGTTTGATGCCTATCTTTAAAATAAAAGGAAAATTATAAAATATTATGAATAGATGGAGACCTCATAAAAGGGATATAAAAATGCATAAAGAGGCAAAAGGGGGGAATTCATCTTTTACGTTTCCGATATTGGGTTTAGTAATGATATGTTACCGAGGTTTTAACATCGGTACAGTCTCAAAAGAAATAAAACAAAATATCTGTTGAGCCCTCCTCAGAGAAGTATGTTGGTAGCCATGACCTTAGAGCAGTAAGGCACTGAGTGACTCTCTCTCTCTCCCGCCCTTGTCCATCACCTTCCCCCCACCGTCTCTCCTCTCTCCCTCTCTCTCGCTCTCTCTCTCTCGTCTCATGTCTCTCTCTCTCTCTCTCTCTCTCTCTCTCGGGTAGCTAAATCAGACTCGTAAACTACAACAATACATTTATTTAAGAATAAAAGGATTTACTAAATAAATAAAATTCTCAAAGAAACAAATGTTTAACTGAGTAAGTTAAAATTTCAAAAACCAAATCATCCAAATAACCATGGGAATCGAACCAAACCCGTCCACCTGCTTCTCTACAATAAATAACATTGGTTTAGTCATAAAATAGGCAACTGGAAAAGTCATAGTCTCCCCACACCATATCCACGGAACTATCAGTTAAGTTCCCATTAAAATTACCAGACAAGTTCCCACTACCAGAACCATCTGAAAAAAAAGAAATCCCACATAAATCAATTACAAATAAATCAAAATGACATAAATTAAAAGTCAAATGGAAAAGGACATCTCTGAAATAAAGGTTTAAAACATAAAAAAGACAAAGCCACCCACACTTGGGCTTAAAAGTACGCTTACCCATTTTCAGCTGTGAGCACTATCACTAAACAAAATACAACTGTAAAATGGCCATCTCAATAATAAGGCCTCTTCAGGTGCTTCTCCATCTTAGTTATCTTACCTTCACATTATGTAGGGGAAATAGCTCGTAAGTACACAATTGTGTCCTTTTAAGAACTCCTTTTGTTTTCCACAAAGTCAAAATGATGACATCTATCGTTTCAAAAATGTCATTGCTCATCACATCCGTATATCAACCATAGGTCAACAAAAAAAACAATTTAAAAATATAACAGATATGTGCAATTATAAATGCAAAAGTGCTTATAACAACTGCCCATGATCGCATAGTTGCTCTCCCTGCATCCGTCAGTTCGTGCCTGAATACATTATTAGCATGTAATTGTAAGGAAATATTTATATTTTTGTGTGTTTTTACACAATATATACTTTTCTTGGATATGGTTAGGAATCTGATGCTTGTTTCTATGATTAAAAGATGAATAAAAGGAGACAGACAAGCAGACAGACCAACAGAAAGCTGAACAATAGTTTATTGATGGAGGTAAAAAAAGGAGAGAGGAAAAAACACTTGAAATCTGGGCACCCTCATTGCATAAAGACTTCTAACGACATTCAGACTTGTGGGCATGACGTCTGAGTCCTAATGAATCAATAGGCATTGGCAAATCTGCAGTTCTTAACCCCTAAGCTCAATAATCATTCACAGAAGCTTTCTTGATGCTCAGGGTCCAAAGATACAAAAGGAATTCTACCAAGGACATCCCATGAAAGCCAAATAGGTTAAAGCAGCATATGAATCTGGAAATGCGCATCCAAGTAGGATGATCAAATGAAGCTTCCGTAAGAGAGCAGTTTTCGATATGTTGTTTTATTTACTTTCAGATATGCAAGTAGCTGAGATGGAGATTTTTATCTTTCATTACCATCACTACATTCATTCATTGTACCTAAGATCAGTTCCTCATTGGACGACTGGGTTGAGTACACGCCTATCAATCTCGTAGCCCGAGTTCGCCACCCGCTGCTGCCTATGCAGAATCAGAGGATTTTATTTCTGGTGATTGAAAATTCATTTCTCTATATAATGTAGTTCGGATCCACAGTAAGCTGTAGGTCCCGTTGCTTAGTAACCAATTTGTTCCTAGCCACGTAAAAAAAATCCAATCCTTCGGACCAGCCCTAGGAGAGCTGTTAATCAGCTCAGTGGTTTGGGTAAACCAAGATACACTTATCCTGTACCTAAGCTCTGATAGTTCATTATTTAGAAAGATTCGTTATCAATCAGCTCGTGGACTCTCAGAAGAGTGAAATGTAATCTCCATCTCCAAGATTTTCATTGTGAAAATACAAATGATTTTTCAATGTAGCACTAATGGCCCATCCACTCCACTCTCTCTCTCTCGTCTCTCTCGGTCCTCTCTCTCTCTCTCTCTCTCTTCCTCTCTCTCTCTCATCTCTCTTCTCTCTCTCTCTCTCTCTCTACTCAAATCTCTCTCTCTCTCTTACTCAATGAAGTGTTTCATTTGGTTCTGGCTAAAATTCTCTTATTGCAAAACCATTTACTTTTATTAAGGCTACGATATCTATATATATATATATATATATATATATATATATATATAT
>NC_087220.1:9745886-9748386 GCF_015104395.2 Macrobrachium nipponense
ATACAAAATGGAAAATGAAGAAGATTAATCTCAATAGGTAAGTGAATCTTCATAACACACATGCCCACACACACATGCAAAAAGCACACGCATATTGGTCAATCAATCAATCACTCAATGTATCTATCGCTATCATATTACGTTCTACTTTGTGTCTCTCTCACCCTTGGAGTATATATATATATATATATATATATATATATATATATATATATATATATATATATCTATATATATATATTATATATCACATCACCGTGATTCATATAGATCATTCGAGCTACAAATGTCCTTTAATATCAAATTCGCTCTACCTGGAATTGAATATTTTCATATATGGACCGAAGGGACTTTTTAGTTGATAATAATTTTCGTCCCTCCACTGGATGGTGGTTTTCGATCCCATGAGGGGACGAAATTATTATCAACTAAAAATTCCCCCTTCAATACATATCTGAAAATATATCAATTCCCGAGTAGAGCGAATTAGATATTAAAGGACATACATTTGTAGCTAGAATGATATATACTATATATATATATATATATATATATATATATATATATATATATATGAATATATTTATATATATATATATATATATATACTATATATATATATATATATATATATATATATATATATCTATATATATGTGTGTGCGTTGTGTGTGTGTGTGTGTGTGTGTACTTGGTGCATGTATGTGTGTATGTTTCTCAACATTATTCAATTGCTACACACTTTTTAATAATGACGGCGTTAACTATGCAAAATAATTATTTGTTAAAGGAAAAGTGAAAATACAAAAATGTGACACTCGTAAATTTTATACGATTGCTTAACAGATTAAGAACATTAGATTTTCTTACTGCATTGTTCTGTTCGTATTCTGCCCACACAGGCCATACGATCTCGTTACAGAAGTCATAGGAATTAAGATGAGAGTAGTGATAATTATATACTGGGTTGTAGGTTAATCTGTGTGATTTGATTTTGGTGACCTTATCTTACCTGGCTGTAGTCAATACGTTGATACGATGGTTAAAAGATTAAAGAGATCGTGATAGTAGGTACATTATACTGGGTTAATAGCGTGACCGTCTAATGCTCTTTGCTCTGCCAACACAGATTCAGAGGAATTAAGTTCTGGCGTTTGAAATTCATATCATTTCTCGATGTGGTTCAGATCCCACAACAAGCTGCAGGTCCCATTGCTAAGTAAGCAATTGGTTCCTAGCCACGTAAAAATATCTAATCCTTCGGGCCAGACCTAGGAGATGCTGTTAAATAGCTCAGTGGTCGGGTTTAACTAAGATAAACTTAACTTGCGCTCTTCAGCCTACTCGCATTTATATAACTTAAGAAAATACAATAGCATTAATATAATGAACACGGAATCTACAAAAACAGACATATTTATGACATCCAATATAAAACAGACATATTTATGACATCTAATATAAAACAGACATATTTATAACATCCAATATTACTCAATATAATATAATAAACAGCAATGGGGGCGGTCGGTCGTGGGGAGACCAGGCATATGAGTTGAGGGAGAGATGTGGAGGGGGAGGGAGGTAAGGATGACAGGATGGGGATAAAGGACGTTCGAATGCTCATTTGACGATGCACTACCATTATAAAAAATTAGCGGGAGTTGTCTTGTATACTATGTCAAGGTACCATTTCGATCAAATAAAGTTTTGAAAGATATTTGAGAAAAACGGATAGTAAACGTTTATGCTCGCTGACAACGGGACCTCGAAGCTTTTTCCAATAGAAAACGGCTATTGGGTTAACAGTTCCCATCACTTTTTATTTCTGAATGAGTATCATAGTATGAACAGCAGCAACTTCATTACCTGCATACAAAGAAAATTTCGTATATCAATGATATGATTTTATTACATGGTTAGGTTCTTTTTTTTTTCATATAAAACGGATTTCCACATCAGCAACTGAAAGCAGGGTAAGGAATATAAAAGAAAACTCATAACACACCAGGATGTATTCATTTTCAATATTATATACAAAGAGGGGAAAAGAAACATGGCACCCACCCAACCTCTTCACTATATAACATTAAGCTAAAATAATAGAAAATATGCAGAGAGGGGAAAAGTGTAATTGATAGAAAAATCTAAATTAGTCATGTATCTTGAGACTTATCCTTCCTGGCAAGGGCTTTAACTGAAGGAATGATATATGTTGTTTCGTAAAAGACACAAATGGGCTAATTCAAAGCAAGACAACAGTCGATGAAATATTCACCTTCCGAGTTTCGAGAGGTTGTAGAGATGAAAAGGTCGGGCAGCTTCTCATTACAGACGACCAGGACATCTGAAGGAGTCTCTCTTGACAGTCAAATGCGGAATGCCATATACCCTTAAATTTGTGGAGCTAATGATGATACTACAGGCGATAGTCCTTTCCTTGTATGGAGATTATTGAAAACTCCTCGTGCTGACTAGTTTATCTAAACCACCCATCCAA
>NC_087220.1:9753386-9770886 GCF_015104395.2 Macrobrachium nipponense
AGAGTCGTCATTAAAAGAGAGAGAGAGAGAGAGAGAGAGAGAGAGAGAGAGAGAGAGAGAGAGAGAGATAACTAAAATAATGTCATGTCATGACGCATTATTGAAGAGCCCGTCAAAGTAGAACAGTATTTAGTATAAAAAAAAGTAGGTGTTGATAAACTTTTTTATATAGAAATTAGAGCTTTTTTTCTAATTTTCAAGTCCAAAATACTCTGGAATAATATTTGAAAACATTTTATAATGTAATCTCCAGGAGAAATCGTCATAAATAGCAAGCGTCATTACTTCGTTTTCCTAACGTTTTGTGTCGGTAAGCAAAATATCTACGCGGATCCAAATGACAATAAGTAATGGTATATATTATACTATTCTGAAGTGAACATTGGATAAAATGTATGTATTAAAATATTATTGATTGTAAAGTTTTGCGTGTGTAGTTATATGTGGTGCTTATTTTCCAACAATATATACTGCATCCTGAATCTAATAATAAAAACTAAGTAGCGAAGTCGCCGAAATAATTGCTGATTTGCTTTCCCCGCCAGGTAATTTTAAGAATTTTGCCCGCTGTGGAATGGTACTCTATATTTTTGTCCTCAGACTGTAGAATAAACTTTTTTTCAGATATTCTCAAGGGAATAATCGGCTAAGTCAGAGAAAACATGCATTTAGATAAAGTGAAAAAAGAAGCTATTTCCAAACGCTGGGTTATACTTCGCCCTATGAGCTAAAAAGTTTATAAACTGCCAAACCATCAATTAATGAATTGAAATTGTGAATAGAAGATTTCAACTGACGTGTATTGGCGGTAGGGGATGAAGTACAGAGTTTGTTAAAATTAAAATTAGAAGAATCTGTGGTTGAAGAAGTTCAAGAATAGGCTGAAGGTACAGATGTGAGGTTATGGCATTTAAGAGAGAGTTGAACAGAGCTTAGAGCTAACATGTCTAGTTGAGAAAATAATCTTAAACAGCAAAAGTTTGAATTCCCTAAGATTTCACGGCATGTTATTAAATGGCGATCCTTTTGGCATCTATTCGTCACATACATAGATTCAAGCATATTACAGAGTTGTGTTACCTATCGTCCTATCTTGAAGATGAAGCAAGTTTTAACAGTATAGAATATTGTTTAGGATTTAATTTTATATCAAATATCCAATGTCCTCAGTCTGATGATTTATTGCTGATAGCTCATACGCATCATAATCCATGTGGTTTATTCTATTAATGTTGGCGGGCAGATCTTTTTACACTAATTGGTCAGTGATATATTATATATATATATATATATATAGTATATATATATATATATATAGTATATATATATATCAATACATATATATATATATTATATAGATATATATATATATATATATATATATATATATCATTATATATATATATATGTAATATATATATATATTCCCCTCCTTATTCCCCTAAACTGCACAAACTGGGAACTCTTACCTGTTGCTAACGGTGCCCTGTCTGTAAGATGTCACGAGGCTTATTAAGACTGCGCGTAAATATAAAAAATACTATTTATTTCCCAAAGCAATTGGTTATAACAAAGAACAAAATTATTAACCTTGACTAAGTTACACTCTCAAACCCCAAAAAGTCATATTGTCTCGTATTAGTCAGGTTAGAGATTCCCGTTTCTAATCAACCATGGAATCGGACCCATCTGTAATAAAGATAATAGGTATATAGACATCCCCCACGTCACTCTTTTCAAAGTATTTACGTAAAGAGAGTATTTTGTTTTCACACTTCTCTCTCTTTTTCCAAAAGGTAACAGTTTTTTCTAAGTTTTTATAGAATGTGTCCTACCTTTTCGATGGGCGTTTTCTCCCGACACTCGGAGCAACCACTTGGCCTTATCTCGATCGCACAAAGAATGCGTCTTCCACAAGTACCCTGACCAGTAGGCCTGTAATACGCGTACAAACGAATGTACATGCCTCGCAAACGGGGGATCGGTCTCTGAGTCAATTTTGCTTGTTCAGCAAAATACCTTTTTCTCCACTATGTATATATATATATATATATATAAAATATATAGTATACATATATATATATATATATATATAATATATATATATATATATATATATAATATATATATATATATATATATATATATATATATATATATATATATTTATATACTGGAAATGTTAGTAAGGTGTATATGGCTAATATGCTATTTAAGGTAGTCAAAATATATCTATTTCAGTTTCAGGTTTGTTTAAAAAGACAGAACTAAAGTGAATGATGAGCTTGCATTTATCGTACCTAAGTCTCAGTTGATGAAAGTGAAGGAAATGTACACAGAAATATATATGAACTGAAACTCACCGACACCCAAAAAATCTCATTCTGTACAAATTGTTGAATTTCAGAAATTCTGGTCCAACGTATCCAATAAGCCAAGTGTTTCAAATTAAGTTAAGAATTATATTAGTATTACCAGACCACTGAGCTGATTGACAGCTTTCCTAGGGCTGGCCCGAAGGATTAGATATTTCTACGTGGCTAGGAATCAATTGATTACTTAGCAACGGGACCTACAGCTTATTGTGGGATCCGAACCACATCGATAAATAAATTTCTATCACTAGAGGGAAATTCCTCTGATTCCTTGTTGGCAGAGCAGGGAATCGAACCCAGACCTTGAGATCGGTAGTCGGGCACGTAACCAACTCGTCCAACGAGGAACTAAGTGTTTCAAATAAAATGCTAAGTTTTATATAACATGCTAAACTTGCATACAGCCAAGTGAGCTTCTCGTATGTATCTGATCATTCCTATTGGCCTATTGGTGCTATTCAAGTTGTAGGTTTAATGGTCTTGTTGCTTTGAAGTCTGTATTTAGATACATTCTCTGTAATTTTTTGAATAATGCTATTCAATCCTCTACTGATGATTCATAGTGTTCTTTGTTACATTATCAACAGCAGAACTGGATGATGATGCACGAAGCGCTGTAGCTCTAGTCACCCTCTCACACTCTTCCTTGGAGTAATTGAACTTGTGTGACTTTTGTTCTACACTAATGCCTATCTCTGTAGTAAGTGATGAAGATTCTTGTAAGATTTTTTAAAGCTTTACATTGCTCCAAAGTATCAATTCAGATTTGTAGACAATCTGAAATAAATTTGGGATCAATTTCATTACCTTCTGCCTATTCAAGCCTCATGCCTTCAGGCAGTCATTTAAGGATAATTGGGGTAGGAAATACTTCACATTGTTCACCAGTCACCCCTAAAGGTTCCAGGTTTCCTAAATGAGTGTAAAGCTCATCACCCAGTTGTATCTCCTAGCTTTGTCTATTCCTTTGACTCCCATGTCTTGTTTCATGTAATCTATCTCGTCTCTCTCAATTTTCACTCACTGGATTTCACTAAATGTCGGACACTTCAGTGACTTCTGATGATCCTCTGATGTATTCATTCTTTCTCGTCACTCCACTCATCTATCTGAGCATCCTCATTTCCTCCATAATTCGTTTCAATTCCATATTATGTTTATCTCTCTCCCTTCTTCCAAGCTATTTGCTTCGTTGCATATTCATTAAATTGTAGGGTCCCATGCAGACCCACACACCTTCATCTTACCTGGCCAACTAATTTACTCACAACAAACATCTCCAAGTACCAAATGCGTGCATATAAGAAACACAGCATACATCATGCCTCTTTGTACATACATTTTCATTCATAATGTTAAGTTAAATGTGTCATTATTCCATGGGCCACCAGCGTAGGGCATTCACCATATGTACCATAAGCTACAGTTGAGCATTTTGTATATCGAATTCCATATGTATCCTTTCCATCTTCACAAACACAAGCTGAATCTGTTGTGTCTCTGTTTTAGGTTCACCTCGTGTGAGCCACTAATTTCTGCTCAGTAATTGACATGATGTAAGTTATCTCCATTAGTAGTAAGTTGTAGATGCTGCTTCTAACACATGACTTCACTACACTGATGACCATGGAAGTGACCAGACTAGCCAACCCCAATGATACCAGCCTCTCTATTGACACCATCACTGCTGATTCCATACATGTACCTCCATTCGTGTCCCACAACCCAGAAGTTTGATATTTCTGCTTAAAGGAAATTACCTCCTGCCAAACAACGTTTTCAAGCAAGCCACAGGATGGCTCACAGAACTTCAAACCCCTATCACCTACAAATTACCGAAGGACCAGCTGAAGTCATCCTTCAGCATGCAACCTGCACTAAAAGCCAAGAAATTCCTCAAAAATGTGGGAACAGCCATAGGAGACAAACGACCATCGCATGTCTACAAGCAGTTACAGCAGCTAATAACACCACCCACCACAGACGGCCAACCTGAGCGGTTGTGAAAGAGGTCCTACTCACAAAACTGCCCTGCCTCCACCATGCCAATTGAAGAACTCCTGAATTTGATCAACACAGTGCACATGGTCCACAAGATGACAGAGCCCACACAGCCACCAATAGCAGCAGCATCAGCACAATGGTCCAAGCAGTCAATTGACATTGAATTAACAGAGACACAGAGGGACCATCCACAAACAACGCTTCCCCAAGCAGTTCATCAAGGGGAAGACCAGACAAAATAACCACCAGATTGAGTGTGCTACTTCCATTGGAAATTTGGAAAGAAGGACTGCTAATGCGGCAAAAGCTGATTGTTAAAAATAAAATTTAAGAGGGTCACAGCTAAACGTCAGCGGCGAACAGATTGGTTGTCTTGTAAGGAAAACTGCCTGCTCACTACTGTCTTCTAAGGGTGACAGGAACAAAAGGTCAAGGGCAGAATTCTAGTGGACATAGAATCTAAACAATTAATCCTGAAAATAAGTCTGGTGTCATTTCCTCAACAACTATGCAGACAAGCCACCACCACACCGTCATCACAGCAACAGAGACAACAAATAGGTCTCATCACAGCGGCTACCCTACCACCAGAAATATGCCGACCTTTACAAGACTACCAAGATGTTTTGAAAGACGACCTGCAGAACAATTTAAACAAACCAGCAAAACACAATATCCAATACCACATTGAAAAGGAAGACCCCTGATCCACTAATGCTTCAGATATTTAGCCCCAGAGAAGCTCACCTATGCCAAACAAACAACCGATTTTTCATAATAAGTGGAGAATGTGAGAACCTAAAAGTTCGCAGCCCATAGGGCCCTTTTCTACCCTTTCACATAGTACCAAAAACCTGATGGTACATAGCACTCACACAGAGACTGCCAGTGACTTAACATCGAAACGAAGCCAGTCAGATACCTATTGCCATACATAGTAACATAACTAACCAGATTAACAAAGCAAAGTCTACTTCCAAGTTCTAGTAGCTAAGGAAGATATAGAGAAGAATGGGGATCTTCACCCTCTTCAACACATACATGTTTAACGGCAGCTGTTTTGGCTTTTATAATGCAGGGGCTCAAACCTTTTACGCACATATGGATGAACTACTAGGCAACCTTCCCTTCTTTGTGGTCTATGTTGACAACATCATCATATTTAGCCCCAACCTTAAGCAGGCATCTTTAGGACATCCAAAAGAGTAATACAAATACTTAACGAAAAGACCCATAGTAAGGGAAGACAAATGAGAATGGACAAAGAGAATGGGGGAATACCAGGGACATCAAGTAAGCCCAGGCAACATTAAACCTCTAACAGAGAAAGTAATAGCAAGAACTGACTTCCCAAAACCAACAACAATGAAAGCAGTACAAGAATTTTCAGGATTAATCAACTATTATCGCAGATTTATCCCTAATATTGTTAAAGATCATGAGTCCAATCTACCAATGCCTACAAAGAAAACAGAAAAAATTAACATGGCCAGAAAGACTCAAGATAATGTATTTTTTTCTCAGTAAAACAAGTAATAACATCTGCAACCACATTAATATTTCCTCTATCTAATAGGCCACTCAGTTTGGCAACCGACATGAGTAACATGGTGATAGGAGCCCACACTTGAGCAGGACACAGATGATGGCTGTTGTCCACTGACATTCTTCAGCAAGAGGTTAAAGACAGCAAAGCAGAAGTACTCTGCCTTTATTAAGGTGCTCCTAGCAGTCCACAACCTCATCCATCACTTCTGCAGCATGATAGAGGGAGGACAGATCATCGTTAAAACAAACCATGAACCCTAGGTGCGGAATGAAAAATGACAGAGAAAAAGACATATTGAAAGCGGAATAGGAGAGTTCAGCACAGCACGCAATCGACTTTTCACACATCCACGTCGGCATAGTTAGCATAGTAGGACCCCTATCCCCTTTGGGGGAACACCATCATCAACAGAAATACCAGGTGGCCCGACGTAATACTGATATGTCAACACGACAGGGGGACCAACTTCACATCATGCCTTATGGAACGCCCACACAGGCAGTTTGAGGAGAAAGATTACAGACATGACAGCCTACAACCAAGAAGCTTACAGGATTATCAAAAGGTTACACTGGTCATTGAAAGCATCACTTACCGCCAGATGTCAAGGTGGGAACTGGAGAACGTCACCACAGACAGCATTCAACGCAAGATAACCTATGACATGGTAAAAAAATTATGTCCCCTAACGAGCTGCAGAAAGCAAAATATGTATTCATATGGATAGACGTACACAAAGCTCCCTCTCCCCAGCCTCCTCGGGACAATACTGTATCATCCAGAGATGACAAAGCCTGCCAGATGACAGTGGACGACAGGATTGCATGGGTCTTCACCGACCATCTAAGGCCTCTATACTTCCTGGATGTATGTGCTTTATGTATATCGGGGAAGTAAGTTGCACGCACACACACAAATATAAAAACATGATAGATATATAGATAGATAGATAGAAATTTAGGCCAAAGGCCTACTGCTGGGACTTATGCTTTCATTCACACACAATATATACATATATATATATATATATATATATATATATATATATATAATATAATATATATATATATATATATATGTGTGTGTGTGTGTGTGTGTGTGTGTGTGTGTGTGTATATATATATATATATATAATATATATATATATATATATATATATATATATATATATATATATATCATATATGTATATATATATATATATATATATATATATATATATATATATATATATATCTGTGTATATGTGTGTGTGTAACTTACTTCTTCGATATACATAAAGCACATGAAAATCTGGATGAGCCTGCAAACATGATTCAAACAAGGCAGTTTTGAAGAAACAGATCCGTAAACAGTTTCTAGTATTTCGTCACAGCAAATTATTGAATTTAGCTTTCTCTCTCCTCTCTCTCTCTCTCTGTCTCTCTCTTCTCTCTCTCTCCTCTCTGCTCTCACACACACACACACAGACACACACACACACACACACGCACAAACACACACAATAGCATATTTGTAAGGAATTTCCATTTCCCTGTTCATAATTCTAAAATAAATTTAGGGTCGGCCACTATACAAGATAGTGTAGTAATTGTGCCTTTTACTGACATGAAAGGACACTATCTTTCCTTTATTAAGAAAGGGAAAGACGTGGAAAGCATATTTTCCACTATTTCCTTCCCACTCACGCTGTGATGCGAGATAATGCGCTCATATTTCAGAAGCTTTATCCTCAGTTTCCTTGTTGACTGTTAAGAAGACCTTTTTAAAATTCGAGCTAAAATCGAATTCGTAGTCGAGCATGAATCCGATTTCAGTTATGGGATTTTATCTTGTACCTTAAATTCTGTGCTGTGTACTCGTCCTGTTTCATTAGTTTATAATGGGTGATAAATAAGATGTATTAGTAATTGTCAAACCTAGAGTTTGGAGAAAGAAAATAGAGTAGCAAATCTCAGCTTGGCATAGGAAGAATATCATTTGGTTTTTCGTTTTCCTTATTAAGAAAACTATTTTTATGTGTTTTTGTTTATTTTTATCAAACGTTCTTATAAATAATGGAAAAAAAATTAAATAAAGAAAATCAACAATATTGTATTTCAAGTTTAAATTTATACTCCAGAGTATCGAGAATCTATTCACATTAAGCAGAAATTATCCTAAATGGCCATAAAAAACTAAGGTATGTGTAGTTTAATGCTACCAGAAACGTTCGCAAGATTTTTTTTTGTATGCAAAAAGTGATTGCGGTTGGGTCACATACCTAGGAACTTTTCCCTTGTACCTAAAAGTATAAAAACTATTGATACCAGAAAATTTCAGAAGGCTTCCTTTTCCAACAAAGGTGATGACGTTTATGTCAAAATCTTCCGATCTTTTTCCTGTATATAGAAATATGGAATAGTTCAGAAGGATTCATTTATCAACAGAGATGACTGCACGAGTGTCATATGCTTTAAATATTTAGTTATACCTTCACTGGAAAACGGTTCTCCTGTTTGGGCCTTAACATCCTCAAGGAATCTTTCTCTTTTAAAAAGTATTGCCTAAATTTGCGTTTTTTTTCCCTAACACTGATAGATAGAATTTACACCCTTGCCAGGTGTACGGTTACCTTCCGTTACTTCTTTTTTAGCAGTGATATTTGAGTGTAAAGACAGGGATTCATGAAACTTGTTTCGCAAATCATCAGCCTTCGCATAATGAAGATAAGCCTTTATAAACTTTCCAATATTTTCCAGTAATCCCTCGTTTCTTGTCCATTCAAACTGAGCAGTGGTCTTCCTGTCAGCTGGCATTGGTGGCAATGTTCGAAAATTCAGTTCAATGGAGCGTGTAATGTTAGGTAAAAGTGTTCTTCCTCAGTACTTCCTCATGTTCTTTGCTCTATACACACACACACACACACACACACACACACACACACATATATATATATATTATATTATATATATATCTATATATATATATATAATATATATATATACACTATACATAAATGAATGTATGTGTGTGCATGTTCCATCATAACTCTGAAGTACATTCGGATTTCAACCAATCTTGGTGTACATATCGCTTTCTGTCTGTAAAAGAATACTGTGGGGGTAAGACATCATTAGAACCAAATGGCACCAAAGGGGGTTGGGGTGGGGAGGATTTCCCTGAAACGAGACTTGTTCTGCCCGTAGACTTCGTAACTATATCAACTTTACTGGTTTATCATACCTCATTTTGGTTTACATATGACTTACTACCTGAAAAGAATACTTTGTGGGTAAGACATCATTTCCCCCCCCTGGGCACGCAAGGGATTGGGGGTGCGAATGGGGGTGACGTAAAAATAACCGAGAACGACAGATATTACTGAATAAGCTATAGTTTTCAGGGTTGCTGAGATGAATGGTGACAATCCTGATGCCCCCCAACCCAATTTCGTGCCAGCGATGTCTTACACCCCCCCCCCCCCCCCCCCCCCCCCCCTCCCCCCCCCCCCCCCCCCCCCCCCCCCCAGTATTCTTTTCCAGATAGTAAGTCATATGCAAACCAAAATGGGGCATGATAAACCAGTAAAGTTGATTTAGTTACTAAGTCTACGGGCAGAACAAGTCTCGTTTCAGGGAAACCCTCCCCCCCCCAACCCCCTTTGGTGCCCTTTGGTCTCCTAGTGATATCTTTCAGAAGCTCTCTCCCCTCAGACCCTAGCGTAACCTCTTTTTGCATTAAAAAAAACTTGGGAACGTTTCTGGTGGCATTAAACTACACATACCTCTATAAAATGGAAAAGGAAAGTTTACCTTTAGTATAACCCAAAGACTAGTCCGATATTCAGTTTCATCAAGCAAAATGCTATCTCGGAACAAGAACTTAAAGTAATATCTTTATCTAATCAAGCCATTTAGGATAATTTCTACTTAATGTGAATAGGTTCTCTATACTCTTCAGTATTAATTTAAACTTGAAATACAATACTGAGTTCCCATTGATTTTCTTTCTTTCATTTTTTCCATTATTTATAGAACGTTTGATAAAAATAAAACACATAAAAATAGTTCTAATAAGAAAACGAAAACCAAACGATATTCTTCCTATGCCAAGCAGAGATTTGCTACTCTATTTTCTTTCTCCAAACTCTAGGTTTGACATTTACTAATACATCTTCTTATTAGTCAACCATTATAAACTAATAAAACAGGACGAGTACACAGCACACAATTTACGTTACAAGATATGATCCCATAACTGAAATTAGATTCATGCTCGACTGCGAATTCGATTTTGGCTCGAATTTTAAAAAAAGGTCTTTTTAACAGTCAACAAGGAAACTGAGGATAGAGCTTCTGAAATATGAGCGCATTATCTCGCATCACAGCGTGAGTGGTAAGGAAATAGTGGAAAATATGCTCTCCACGTCTTTCCCATTTCTAATAAAGGTAAGTTAGTGTCCTTCCACATGGTCATAAAAGGCCCAGTTATTACAATATCTTGTAAAGTGGCCGACCCTTTCACTATTCACTAACTGAATTACCATCTGGTAGTGACTTATCTGTTGTTTATCTCCTGGAATCACCCCCCTATTAGGGCAAGCAGTTTAACGTTGAATGGATTACATGTAAATATAATAGCTAGCAATCGTGACGGTAGTTGGTTACTGTCAGTTATTCTGTCTAGTAAAGTGAAGTTAAAATCTGATAGCTACAGGATAGGTTTTCTAACTGGATAAGTTGTTACCGAAGAAATCAAGGTTTAAGGTGAATCAGTGACCAATCAAAAAGTGTCAATATCAGATTTGATAATTATTTATATGGAAATATTACTCCTAAAAGAATCATTGATATTGATAATTTGTGAAGAAATATGTAACAATACCGTGATGTATACTGTACAGTTACTATCTGAATGGTTGGAGCAAGTTGTCTCTAGCCGTGTGTTTGGTTAATGTGAACCTGTATACCGACTTTGGGAGAACTGGAATGGTCTATTTTCAAAGCTGCTCAGCGACTAGTTAAAAGTTTTTTTTTTATTTAATTTCACCTAGCTCTCTTAAACAAAAAATAATAATAAATAAATAAATAAATAAAGCTGTCACTGATGTCTGATAAACCCAACATACCTAATGAATATATGACTTTTTGACAAATAATATGGGGTTATAGAAACCTTTTAATGAATGTCTGTCATTTGGTGAGCGGCAATTGGCAGTAGATATTGGTTACGAGGTAGAGAAGGAGACAGACGAAGAGTTAGATAACAATTTAGTCAAACATAACATATATGCTGGCTCTGTAGTTTAATCAGGAAGAAATATTACACCAAAAGAATCAGCAATATTTTTCCGGAGTATAATTTAGTGGGTAGAACTTGGATTGCAAAGGTGAAGAGGTAAACTGTATGCTTCCTTGAAACCTTTTCTTTTCTTGTTTGATTAATATGAAAGAACTATATAAGGCTGTGTATGGGGATGGTCTGAGTTAATGTAATGATTTTTTTCAAAACAGTTGCATTCAAAGATATATAGCCGTGGAATTGATGTTGCACATATTCTTATATCATTGGTTTTGCCAAATCATTTATGTATTTTAGAATTGGGAAGATAGACAGTAGTATTAAGATAAAAAAAACATGAAATAAGCATGCCGAAGTGATAACAGAATAATATGAAAATGACAGGAAACGACAGATCCATTTTGCTCTCACAGAAAGAATTCATTGAATTATAATACATTTTGGATAAGCAATATGATTAGAATTGAAACTAAAGTGTTGACGAATATTAGCATTTAAAGTCTATCCTCATTTGGGTGAGTATGATAAAAAAAAAAAAAATTATACTCTTCATATATTTTTCTGGAGTACTGAAAAAATTTTGGAGTGAAATCCGTAATATCCTCTCCCCCCCCCCCCCCCCCCCCGCACCCCCCCCCCCCCCCCGCGCTCCCCCCGCCCCCACCACTCCCTTCATTCATTGTAGCCGATAGAAAGAAGATGACCAGACCTCAATAAGCATTCCGGTAGAAAAATCTAGTTTTTCATCTTCGTTGATAACACAAAATCTTTTGGTTTTTTTGCAAAGGATTTTGTCCAATATCCAACATATCCAAACATGTTTTTTTTGGAACGCGGAGCTGTCGAAAAAATATGCAATTATATCAAGATTTTTTTTCTTTTTTACAGGGGGAGGAAACTATTTTCGAAAATTCCTTTTTCTCACTCTGCTCAGATACCCTTCATTTCTCGCTCACTGGACAAAGAAAAACCTTTTTATACATGGAACGAACCTGCATCTCTCTCTCTCTCTCTCTCTCTCTCTCACTCCCTCTTTTCCATATTATATTATATTATATTATATATATGTATATATATATATATATATATATGTATATATATATATATATATATATATATATATTATATATATTATATATATATATATATTATATATATATATATATATATATATATATATATATATATATATATATATATATATATATATATATACACATCCATTTGATACATTTATTGTCAACGCGTTTCTTGACCCATGGTCACATCATCAGGACATCTATATAAAAATTGTTCCCTACACCGACTTTTATATGTATTTTAATTATGAATCTTTAAAACACTTTTAGAATTAGCCGTGCTGGACACGGCCTTTGTTTTTAGTAACCAGCTTTTTAAACAGATCGATGGATGGCGATGGGGTCTCCCCCTGGGCCCCACCTTTGCCAACATTTTCATGTGTTTCCCTGGAGGAGCAAGTAATGGAGGAGTGCCCCTTGTCCTTCTGTCCCTTATTTTACGCCAGGTATATAGATGACACATTCGTTTCTATTGAAAAATGAATATGATGCTGACAGATTCCTAAACCTAGCCAACAACTTCCATAATAATATTAATTTCACTATTGAAAAGAACAAGACGGTAAGTTGGCTTTCCTTGATGTTTTAGTTACTAAGGACAATGATCATTTTAACACGACCATTTTTAGGAAAAGTACATTCACCGGGCTCGGCTCCAATTTTTATAGTTTTTGTTTTATTAATTTTAAAAATTAATTCTGTGTATACCTTAGTACATCGGGCTCTATCTCTAACTTCTAATTGGCTCTCTTTTCATTCTGAAATTCTCTTCCTTAAGCACTACTTCCGTAACAAATGTTTCCCTGCCCATCTAGTACTTGGAAGGTTATTAAGAAAGTTCTTGATAAAAAACTTGCACCTTCAACACCTAAATGTAACGTGCCTAAACTTACTATATACGCAGCTTTGTTTTTTTTACCCACCAATCAAAACTTTGCCAAGCAGTGTGCTAAAATTATTGAAAATCATATTGGTGCTCTAAATATAAAATTAATTCCTAAAAATCCTAAAACTATTGGCTCTTTGTTTCCCTTTAAGGATCGGCCCTGTCCTTTGATGACCTCGGGCGTCGTATATGAGTACAAGTGCCCCGGATGTAATTCCGGGAATTACGTTGGTTCGACTCGTCGTCTCCTCAAGGTCAGGGCCGATTCTCACATGGACGTGAGTTATCGTACGGGCTGCAAATTGTCTAATCCCGAACTTTCCAATATAAGATCGCACGCTAGAAGTTGCAAGACATCGATCAAATATGACAACTTTAAAATAATTGGCCAAGTCAAGGAACCTGGAAACTGCTTCTCTTGGAAAGTCTGCTAATAAAGAGAATTGTACCTACGTTAAATTGCCAATCATCGGCTGTTCCCCTGTTTCATGAGCATAACTAGCTTGTTTGTTTATATTTGTCCGCCTTCTTTTTCTGTTCTTGTGTATTCTTTTAGTGCGTTTGTCTCTGTCATTTTGAGAGGTGCGCCTTGTTCTTCATTTTAAGTTCGTTTTTACCTTTATTTTTTCTTTTATTGAATTTAGTTTTTTAAGGATCATTTTAAGCTTTCTTGGTTTTTAATGTGTAAATGTATTTTAAGTGTGATTCAGTATTTAAGTTTAACTTAGTTTCCATTTTAAGTTTTCTTATGCTTTATATAGTTTCTTTTAATTATGTGCTCGGATTCCTTTTTTTTTTTTTTATATAGAGTCCTGATGATGTGACCATGGGTCAAGAAACGCGTTGACAATAAATGTATCAAATGGGTGTGTATATGTTCCTGCGCCCTTCTCTGCCTACTATAGTACCCTTTGATGTGTGGATTATATATATTTATATATATAATATATATATATATATATATATACTATATATATATATATATATATATATATATATATACTATATATATATATATATATATACTATATGATATATATGTATATATATATATATATATATATATATATATATATATATATATATATATATATATATATATATATATATAAAGCTACAAATGTCTTTAATATCCAATTCACGCTACCTCGGAATTAATAAATCAGTACGGGAGCCTAAAATTATTATATTCCATACCTATATATCTGATAGCTTTAACAGGGCTATATTTCCGCTATTGGGGTCATTTATGATATTCCCGTTTTCTTTTTAAAAATGGCCGCCAGTATGGAAATGTCCCAAAATTAAAATTTTTAATCTATCCAAATTCACTTAAGTCACCATCCACTATTGAAATTTTTTTTGCTCCTAAACCGCATACACATCCACTCCTTTACGGATATGCAGCATGGATCCTGGACTATAAAAATTCCTTAGAATTTCAGCAATGTGAAAAGTCCTTTTGTTCCTTACATCGCTCTGTCAGGTTAATCATTCTGTGTTCTTATTATTATAATTATTTACGTTATGATTGTACATTTTAGTTATTCGCATATTTTCCTATTAATTATTGAACTGAAAATGTTATCATTAATACTTTAGGTATTCTAATTTTATCATTGTTATTTGGTTGATCATTATTACCCCCTTGTAAATCTGATTTTTGCATTTACCAATTTTCCAAAGTCACATCAAAAGAAAAAATTAAATCGGATTGTGAACGTTTTTTCTTCTAGGTCTCAGAATCTCTTCAGTAAGTAAAGAAAAGGATTGTTATCCTGGCTTAATTTTCTGGTTTTTCTCTGATTTGATGAAATTTTAAAGGGCTAACATTACCTTCATGAAATCTTTCATATTTTTTATATTTATTGTCATTAGATTTAGTCCTCATATTTTGTTTGGCTTTCATATTGATTTCCACCGTTTCTGCTATGCCTCTTGTCAAGAGGTAAAGAGGAGAGCAGAATGACAGCTGATTATTCTGGACAAGACTTCGAGGCGGAATGCAAAATGCAATTTGAGAGAGGAAACGGAACGTTCGCAGAGAGTAGGAAGCCCCTTCCTCAGATTTATCGTCATTTCCTCCAGCCCTCAACCCGCAGCTTTCAAAACGAACAATATCAAGTTTGGGTTTTATTGTTGCATACCATCCAGATGCCTCCACTTCTAAACTTCTTTCATTCCGTATTTGCTCGAGATAACACTAACGTTATGTAACTTCGTGATTTTCTCCTCAGCTAGAAAATGAAAATTATATAAAGTGTCATAAGCTATGTTTTCATTATACTAATGTACAAGGTAATCTGCACTGAAGGCAATTTTCGAATAAGCAGAAAAACGCATAGTTTGAAATCTTTCCAACGTCATATGAGCCCTGAGACTTCAGGATATATACTAACAAATATAGGAAATTTGGATTAACAAATGAGAATGTACTAAGATCAGGAGAAACACATGGCTAAATTAAACAGCTTTTAATGTTCCTGGGCGCTACGATTCCTGAATTCCAATGGGCAAACATCCTTTTCTAAATATTTTATTATGTTACTTCACTGTAATTATTTTTATCGGGTGTCCATCACTCTTTTGAGGTAGAGGCTTCAGAAGCCATAATGTTATAGCCACTCATCAAAGAGAAGAAGAAACTAGATTGCTCACATTTTTCCTTGTGAGCACAGAGGTATAATTGTAATCGATAAGTGCTTATATCTTGTACAAACATGGTAAGACAGTCGCACCAGTATTTATTTTGTATCAGATTCCTTCAATCCTTTATCCTGCCACTTATAGAGGCAATCGGAACTGCTAAAGTTACTCTGCTTTACAACGACATCAGCTTGTTAATCTTCACAGTTGGCAATGCTGGTGATCAGAGTATATTAATATTATTTTTTATTGCAACCCAATCCAAAGAACTTCCAAATTTAGAAGTTCATAACTTATATATATATATATATATATATATATATATATATATATATATATATATATATATATATGTGTGTGTATATATATATATATATATATATATATATATATATATATATATATATATATATATATATATATATATATATGTGTGTGTATATATATATATATATATTATATATATATATATATATATATATATATATATATATATATATATATATATATATACTTATATATATATATATATATATCTATATATATATATATATATATATATATATATATATATGATATATATATATAGTATATATATATATATATATATATATATATATATATATATATATATATATATGTATGTATGTATGTATGTATGTATATGAAACATACACTGTATGTGTGCATTAATTTGTGTGAGAACGGGTGCCTGAAAATGAGAGAGAGAGAGAGAGAGAGAGAGAGAGAGAGAGAGAGAGAGAGAATAAGCATTAGGCATCAGCAGCCTTCCCTCCGCATAACTTGCAAAAGCAACAAAGTTATGGATCATAATTTACATGACTGGCGAATAATCTCTTCAGCCAGCGAGAGGGAGCCGTAGTATATGACCTACTTTGACGATCGGAGGTGAAGGCAATAACCATAAAAAGTGTGTTAGGCGGAAGAGTCAATCGTTTACATATTTTCTCTCAGAAAGGTGAATTTACTAAGTTTTAGAATCAAATCCCCACAAAAATAATATTGCTTATTTATATACATTACCTATTGATTTCATCACCGCCCACTCATCGCCTCAACGAACTTATAGTGAAAATCGAAATTCACTGAAAGACACCTTTATAGAAAACACAGTAAATAACAACACCAAGAATTATCCAATTACCCACAGATGAACTCAGTTATCAACTCAACTATTTGTCAAATTCAATGATAACTTTCGTCATCAATAAGTTAACAATGCTGACAACTACCCTTTAAAAATATTCCAAAAAGACTTTCACAATGTTCGGTTAAATACCAGATGCGGAAATAGCAGACGTGTCCCACCCTTCGATGTATTTTCGTGCTTTAAATCAGGAAGAGAAATAGAGGCCGGAAACAGAAGACTCTAGATGGTTTCAGGGATGGAGATTTATTAATGCACTAAAAAAAGTTCAAAAAGATCGAGAAAGTTATTCGGAATCGCATAAAACCGGCAGTGCACCACAGGCGAAATTAAATAAAGGCCTATATACTGGTAAGCGCATTCTTAGATTAGTCCAAAATTGTACTCGTATTGAATAATTACGCGGTATTTCTCATAACATGAAATTAAACTTTTCATTTTTTGTCTTTACCTTCATGGTATTTTTATCTTTAGCATTAAATATTTCATATATATATATATATATATATA
>NC_087220.1:9773343-9788343 GCF_015104395.2 Macrobrachium nipponense
ATTCAGCCAAATTTGATTTGTATTTGATTTATTGATATTGTTTCGTTTGAATAAATTCCCAAAACATTTAAGTTTTATCAGAATATTGAATCTATTTATATTTTGTATAGTCTTACTATTGATTTGTTTTTAAGACGACCCATAAATAAATCTTAATATACATATATATATATATATATATATATATATAATATATTATATATATATATATATATATATATATATATATATATATATATATATATAATCCGAAGGTGAATTAGATTTGTTTCTTGATAGTAGGAAAGCTGACTGGCTGAGCCAGCCAGCAGGCATTTCCTTCGCAGATGGAAGTTGAATAAAATTCTGGACGAAGTTTATCCCAATTGCTGTGTGAAGAAGATGAACAAAAGAATTGCATTAAACTTTCTGCCGTAGAAACTTTTTTTTATGGTAAATTTTGTAACTCTGCTGTGCAAACGTTTTCTTCCGGTTATGAAATGCTCTTTTTTTTTAAAGCACCTTGCATTCTTTTTCTCTTTTCTCTCCCTCGTTCACCCTCCTAAGAGCTGATTTTCTAAGAGTTTATGACTCGCCAATAACTTTATTAACTCCAGTTTGAATCCTGACATGAAGGGTGACGTTTGTTTTACTTCCTTCTCAGGATAATTGTTCTATATTTTCCAGTGAAAACCACATCCACACGTATAGAATGGTTGGGAATTTAACGTATGAGTGCACAGGCAGTTTCATGATTTTTCAGTTCACAAGATAAAAGTTTTCGAAGGTACCGATGCATTGTTACCTGAAGAGGAAGACTACATGTCTGAGAAAGCGTATACTTTATAAACGAAATATTTTGGAATCTAAACCATACCGTCTTATTGAACTCTGAACACCAGTAATATGAAGATATATAATTACAAATATAGAGAAGTGTGTGGCAATTTTGTGAAATGTACTAGGTGTATCTATTGTCAGGTTTAGTGGTAGTTTCCTTGGAACAACAAATAGTCTTCAAATTGATCCTTTCTGGTGGTTGTTACACTTGTTGACGTGTTTTTGTGTTTTTTTTTTATTTATTTATTTATTTTTTTTTTAGGTAAGGGAAGTTGATGTCTGTTACGTTGTGTTTAATTTCTTCAGTCAGTAGGAGACTATCTTAGTGTCGGTAAAGGAAAGGATTGGTATCTTATCCATGAAAAATTCTAATACCCGACTTTTTGAGACAGTTTCCAGCCGCGTTTGCAAGACTGACACAATAAAAGACACAATATAACTCATTCGCTTTTGTTGCACCAAAGACTAAAACGCAAATAAAATAATTATTATAAAAACAAGTTTTAAAAACTCAGATTGAACATATCAAACACAACGCAGATCCATCAGCGAGGAAAATGAAAGGAAGACGTCCCAAAAAGACAAAGCGTCTGTCCATAAACAGCAAATTAGGCAATACCTGACCACTGGGTACTAAGAGTTGGCTCTGTTGTTTTATTAAAGGAGACTAGCAAATATTTAAGTCAGTTTCATTATTCACTCTTCCACCAATATTGAAAGCTTTATACTTTTAATAGATTTTATATATTTTCAAATCATTCTTTGATGTACGAATGTGCAGGGTTGGACACCTTGCTTCCAGTTCTTCAATCATGTCCTTTAGATGAGCCTATGGGAAACCTCAGCAACATCTGCCTCATCCAACGTAGGTTTCATGACGACATCCTGGATATCTATGCTTGTACAAGACATTCTCAGACAAGAGGGTGCTGAGACATGGACCGGGTAGTTAGTGCGTTTTTGGGAATAAATCTGTAAGGTCTACTGGAAGGAGAAACTTTTGAAACCTATGGAGTCCTCTCCTAAATATACATTTAAACAGGGAAGGAAAAGTAGCATACATTGTCGCTTTTGGTGTCGTAAAGGTAATAGATAGGTCATCTATCTTTCCACGAAAAATTTTACTTTGTCTTTGAAAACAGCACCGAAGGAAAGCAATTGTCTTGAAAATATTTGGTTAGAAGTTCCTGATGAAACAAAACCAGTGCGATGCACGAGGAAAAGTCCGTTGAGGTACGATCGAGATAGCGTTTATCATAAAGTAAAAATGAGAGGAATAAATAAAGGAAAATTAAACATAAAAATAAAACATTCTCATTTACCCCTGAAAAAACTCTGTTCTTAAAAACCCCTGTGCAAAAGCCTTGGTTATCCTTAGAACAAGAAGTTCCCAACAAAGTACTTCATTCCCAACTTGTCCCTCTATAGACACTCCAAGTCTTTCCTTAATTTTCTCTTTTCCATATCATATATATTCTAACCGACGCTTCAAATCTATCATAAAACTTTCAACAATAAAACAAAATATATTTTCTTTACCACATATCTAAACTATCTTGTAATTCAACGTTGACCTTTTTCTATGTCCAAATCCATTACCTTTCAAAACTGACATGTAATTATATCCTGACAAAGAATTAATCTGCATATCCTCTTATATAAAGTCTCTTATTATCAGTCTAGCTTTCTTAAATGAAATATTACAACACACCTTACCTAGTGAATAGGCACCTCAGTGACCTTTACTTGTACGCAGTGGAACAATGATTCCTCTCACTCATTTCACTGGAGCCTTTCACTTATTCAGATACGCCTTCCAGAACTCTGCTGCCTTTTAAGTATATTTGTATGTATGCATGAGTGAATGTGTGACTGTGTCAGTCGGTTTCATAGTTTTCTTTTTTATCGGGAATATAAATCTATATCGTATTTAAAATATATGAACATTCCCTACCATTTTCTTTGCTGCATTGTGGAATTTCATTCGCCTTTATTATGCCTTTGACAATCGTTCCGGGTGAAGGCCCATTTGATTAAATTCCCAGCTCAAAACACTCCAGCGTTAAATTCAATATGAAGTCTTCTATCTGCGAAAGGTACGCCCCTGGAAACTACAGTATGATATATATATATATATATATATATATATATATATATATATATATATATATATATATATATATATATATATATATATATATATATATATATATATATATATATATATATGTATATATATATATATATATATATATATATATATATATATATATATATATATATATATATATATATATATATATATATATATATATATATATATATATATATATATATATATATATATATATATATATATATATATATATATATATATATATATATATATATATATATATATATATGTGTGTATATATATAAGATATATATATATATATATATATATATATATATCTTATATATATATATATATTACATATATATATATATATATATATATATATATATATGATATATATATATATATATATATATATATGTATATATATATATATATATATATCTATATATATATATATAATATATATATATATATATTATGAAAAAATCAATGTACCGACATATCATGGGGGACTTAAACCGTACTCAGCCCCGAGAATGACATTATTTTCTTATTCCGTTGTCTGTAGGAAGGAAAGAGTGGTTGCTGTTGGTCTGAAGACAAGAGGCTTATCTGCCTCTTATGGGGCATATCCTTCCACGAAAGTCGACAACCTTTTTCGTATGATCTCCTCTGCCTTGGGGGGCGTTTCATCTGTGCCCACAATAATGAAACCTCTTTTTACCTCAAGATAACCGTCCCGAGTGAATAGACTGGCATGACAAAATTGTGCCGTTGCCTTTGGATACAGTACAGATTACTACCATTTGTGCCATTCTCGATTTGGTTTAAATAATGTGAGTTTGTATAGTTTTTTTAGTGTTTTTGTTCATAAGATTCAAATCTTTGCTAGTTACTTTCATTTCTAAAATTGCAGACATGAAAAAAATATGTCGAAAAAACAAATGTCAAGAAGTGACGCATGCATCAATATATATATATATACATATATATATATATATATATATATATATATATATATATATATATATATATATATATATATATAGTATCTCTGGACCTAGCTGTCCTTAACGAGTTGAGAGACACCAATCCCAGCAAGAAGCCTTCCATTTTGGACTCCAAACGAGATTTCTACTACAACTCACAACTACCACTCACCGTTGATACATTCCTCAACGACCGCTTCTACTGGCTCATTCTACAACAAGAATCAAATCCATGGACTCAATCAGGTAAAGTGCCGAGAAGTTTATTTTCGACTAGTCTCCAGTGTCAGTTCCTATTCCTAAAACCTTTCTATTCCCATTCCTTGGACCTTCAAAACTTATTTTAATTTTGCTGTAGTGACATAAATATTCATGTTACTAAGTGAAGTGATGTAGTTCTGTTCTTTAATATTAATTTTGTTGTATTTGGTGGCAAGCACTTCGAGCAAACATCTGCTTGAAACATAGAGTGAATTTCATAAAGTTTTGCCTCTGTGCTTAAGCCACTGGTAAATTAAATTCTGCAATATCTTCGCTTCAGTCATTACAACTTTGACTGTCTTGCAGATTTACCGGCAGAGCTTTTGCGTCTACCTGTATCAAGCAATTGCCAAAGTTCATCATACTCTACTTTAGTGGATTCTTTAAACCTTAGTATACTTTTTAGTGCAACACCTTACTATTCTGTTTATTGTGTTGGTCCATCGTAGTCACTGATTACGTTATCCTTTTGCAAAGGCATTTGAATTGAGGTAATTCATCGATTTAGTTAAATCAATTTTAATAATGTTGCAGTAGTGGAAATCGAATCGTTTACAATTACTTTAGTGTTCCAGGATTTGTTGCAATGCTCGTTTCATATCTGTTAAAAATGTACTGGGCGCTGACCCTACCCCACTTTGTTCCAGCACAAGCAATCTTCCTAGCGGCGAAGACTTCAGATAAAAGTTACGAGATCATAACGTGGTCGCTTCCCAGTCCCACGCATGTCAGCACAAAATTTAATACAAGTATACTGTCAGTTTTGACGAGACTTCTTTTCGAAGGGAGAGAGAGAGAGAGAGAGAGAGAGAGAGGAAGGCGGTCTCCGAATTTTTCCATTTTCAATATGTGACAAAAATTAAAAGAGACAGCCAAAGAGAAAGGTGGGTGAATTGTTTCAGTATTTACACTTTCTCTTAATTTTTATTTTGCAATAAAAATTACCTATCCTGAATTTTGTGAAAGTAATGTAGGTACCTCCTTTGTTTCTTGATAAGGTACAAGTACAATACACTTTCTTTTTTAACAATTGCTTATACTTTTTTACCATTAAGCCATTTCTCGTAGCAGAAGAGAGAAAAGAAAAGAAAAGAAAAGAAAAAAAAACAATGGTATAATTGGCTGTTTATATTTTACTTAAAATACAATGTAATAATTCTCAAGCTTATCAGAGCATTAGCAGGAGGTACGATTCAGTCTGGCGAGTTTTGAAAGGCAATTGCTTCCATACTGGGAAGATTTGAAATCAGATATGCTGACAAATTGACTTTATGACCTCTGTTTTTAGATCTACTGATGATCGGCCCGGCCCTAATGTTATTCAAATGCCAATATCTACAAAGGTATTGAAGATAAAAAAGAAATTCGTTCGGAAGATAAAATCTTACATCTTTAAATTTCATCGCATATAAATTCACATTCAAATGATGTTTTAATTATTCCATTATAATTTTCTCAAAATTTATGATTTCAGCACCAAATTCGATAGTTTTCTCGAATACTAGCTTTACTTAACCTATGTCTTCTCACCTCTATTGTAAAGAATCATTTCGTATTGTATCTTTTGTCATATCATTTGTAGTTTGATGATGGAAGACCATTTGGAATACAATTAACGATAACGTTTATGTGGCCGAGAGCTCCGATATACCTATTACAGTTAACCCTTTTTTGAGTGTGTAATAGAAGCTTCGCGAGTTATCGCCTTAGGGCGCCCTACTGATTCATCTTTCCTTTTGTATATAATTCTCTCCTCGTGATTTCTTCATTCAACTCGAAGCCCTTTTCTGTTTATCGCCGTCTCCAATTACCTCTCTCTTATCTAGTAATACCGATACTAGGATCTTTGCCAAACAAGAACCTCAGAGTACTTAAATTTGATTATTCCAAGACTGCTATTTCAGATTTTTTCCTTTGTCTCCTCTCCCATTATTTTACATGCTTCATAATTAAAAATTCAATTGAGACAGTCAATTCTATCATCATTTTGGTTGTTCAATTACTTGCTAATGATTCAAAAGTTATTGTTTTTACAATTCCCCGTCCCTCCCTACACATTGAACTTACACGCTCTAAATAAGAGTAAAATTAAACATTTGTTCAGACGATGAAAGAGTACATAAAGTTAAAAGAGAAGACTTGGCAAAACAACAGTAGAAACTAAAGTAAACTATTTTGAGAGAGAATAGCTGATAATCTTTCCATATCTAGAAGGCAGGTGACTGGGACGGTCTCGTTTTATCCAACCATTACTTACATCCGTAAATTCCCAGGAAGTTGTGTCCTGACGAATAATTTCGCTGGGGAGGTTTCGCGGAGATTTGCATAACTGAAGGGAACGAGCGCCCTTTATTATGCAAATGCTTGTTTATGTAATGGAAGCTATCCCTAGTAATGCAATTGCAATTGTAATTTATGAATAAGCCCATATCAACACAAAAGGATCATCATTTTACAAATGTAAATCCATGAATATGTGCCCCTGGCCCCCAACCTCCACCCAAAGCATACGAGAAAATATGAGATTAAAGAATCAAATGATTGAAAGACATGGAGCTTTAAGGAATAGGCATAATCCCTGGCTTGTGATTATGAAATCGCAACAAAAGATACAAACTTATAAAAGCATATTTAGATAAAACAAAATTATGCCTCTATCTTTTCCTCTTGGTATCAGCAATTACGATCATTTGATATACTGATATTCTGATCGGAATTCCCGAAGAAACTATTACTTAAGAGACTGTTCGGACTGTTACTATATGTTAATTTTACGTCTCCAATGTTAATTCTCTTACACACACACACACACACACACACACAAATATATATATATATATATATATATATATATATATATATATATATATAATATATATATATATATATATATATATATATTGTCTTATACCTGAGCAATGAACGAAAATGTTGGCATATACAGCTGCCTTATTTAATTGAAGCATAAGAAAGCTTTAGAATTTTTGTCAGAACCAATGATTTTTTCTTTAAATGTAGAAATCAGATAGTTAACTTCATTATTCACACGAAAATGGTTGTTTATCTACACATTCTCATAGTACATTTGATGCATGCTTGCCAGACCATCGAATCACAAACACAATAGAGGGAGCAAGCTGAATTTTTTTTTTGTTTAGTCCTCGTTCCTTAATATTAATCTGTAAAGAACGTGCAAACATCAAAGTTTGGAGGTTTTTGTGCCTTTGTGTTTAATTTCAAAGGGTCCCATTACGAGAATTTGAGAATTTTCTTAACCTTCTTTTAAATTCTATTTTGATTAATATTCCCTGTGGCATAGAATCTAAGAATCCCCATCTTCGATTCGTCCAGCATTTAACAGGTCATTCATATCTGGTTAATATATTTTGCCTTCAGTCCTTTATGAGATGTCTGTGGAAAAAAAGTACAGCAGGTTCTTTTGGTTGCATATGCATTTCTCTTTTTCAGTACACATTCCTGGAAAGGACTGAGGGGAGCTGCTCTGTCCTCGAGTGAGTTCGGTCTTAGTCGAGCATAATGTTGACTCGCTGCCATACGCTGTAATTGTGGAGTTAATTAAAGTAATGCTGGAAGCATTCACGCTCTACATTTTAAAGAATGTGTAACAAACCTTCCTTAAATGTTTTTATTTTGTTAGCATAATCATATGGTAATTTGTTTATTTGTTTCTCACGCAAATACCTAACAACCCTTTCAGTAGGTTGTTCAGGTGTTTGGATAATTAAAGGAATTGGTCGGGTGCTTGTTTGCTTGATTTTGTTCTCGTCGTGTCAGTTTTTAGTTAGTTCTCTGCCTGACTCCTGCGTGGGTCCTATTAATTTTTATCCCGTCCTCCGACCAAGGTTTCTGAGTTATGGGGTAATGTTGAATGTTATATCTTTTTATTTATATTAAGAGTGAAGTTTTCCCGATCTTTTGGTATTCGTTTTTGTCTGTATTGGACTTTGGTTTATTATTGGTCTTGTTTAGTGATATTGATTAATGATTGTCATTGTTGGTTTATTTATATATGAAATGTATTATCAATGTAACCTTGTGTCTTTTTTAAGAATCCTTTTGTAGTAAATCCATCCTATGAAGCAGGTCATATAATAATTAAGAGTCAGTAAGAGTTGGGTTTGTTACAAGTGGGGGTCTGTATGGGAGCTTCTATTAACTGTTTATTATTGACTCTGCCTGATAACTTGGAACCTCTGCTTACTTAAATCATTGCTTGTTCGTGCACTGGTATTGCTCACGAGAACCCTCGTATGACATTGCCGTCATACCATATCATTTGGTTGAATCCTAATGATCCTATTTGAACTTATAATTCTCTTAATTCATTCCTGTCCGTATCAACTCGAATTTTGAAAGCCGAATAGCTTTTGCCTTATGGTAATTTGTTGGAGGACCATTATTTTTTCAGATTCGGTAAATATTGGTAAGCATGCCTTTCGATGTGCAAAAATTTACAGGTAACCCCTCCTTGGATTTAATCGTCGATAATTCTCCTAGAAAGGATGACTGGATATATCTTGCTAGACATTATCACGTGCAGATTAAGTCTGGAACGATCAAAAATGAAATTAAGACAACCGTTATCCGTGATCTTGTGCTTAATAACGTTTTGCCCGTGGATGCTCTTGGTTTGTGCAAGTCTGATGCAGAAAAGCGTCTAAGTATGCAGTTTCAAAATCTGGAAGCTACTAGTAAGCAAATGCTGGAAATGGATGAAGCTCAAAAGCGAGAGTTTCAGATTGAGAAACTTAAGTTAGAAAACGAGAAGCTTGCCCTTGAAAAGGAGAAATTGGACAAAGAGCTTGAACTCGCTAAGCTGAAGAGCCAACAGCGTTCGCCTAACGTTATGTCGGATATCCTTCCTTTTGATGTGGCTAAGGTAAGTAGGTTAGTACCGAAATTTGAAGAGTCAGATCCTGAGGTTTTCTTTAGACAATTTGAGAAGACTGCAACTACTTTATCTTGGCCTAGAGAGTTCTAGACTATATTGATACAAACAGTATTGGTTGGAAAAGGGGCCCTTGTTTATGAACTGGTGAAAACGACTATTTTGGCAGCTTATGAATTAACTGTTGAAGGATATCATCAGCATTCCGAAAACTACAGAAACTCCCTGGTAAGACTTACGTTGAGTTTGCTGATGAGAAATGTAGAGCTTTTAAGAAATGGTTAGGATCATCTTCAGTAAATGATTTTGATATTTTGTGTAACCTTGTAGTTAAGGAAGAATTTAAAAGATGTATACCCGTACCTGTTAAATTGTATTTGGAAGATCGGGAAATAACTTTGCTTAAAAGAGCTGCCATTGCAGCAGACTCTTATTCTCTGTCCCATAAAGCTCAAAACCAGTCGGTAGGTGGGAAAAATTTTCATGTAAAGTCTGTCTCTGTCGGTTCCCCTGGGGCTCAGAATGGTGATGTTAATAAGCTGTCTCAGAATGTCTTTTCAAAGAGTAACAAATCTGATATGTCCTGTTCTTATTGTGAGAAGATTAATGATTGCTGGTCCAAAAGCTGTAAAAAGTCTAAGCATTTCAAGCCCTTGACAGTCCAGGATTACAATGATGCGGCTCAGCCCCACCTGAATTTCAAAATTCAGCCAAATACACAACCTGAATATATTTTGAGAAATCAAAGTAGTAAGGACGAAATGTCTGCATATAAAGACGAAAAGGATCCTTTTAAAGGATTTAAATTTAGTGGTAAAGTTTCTCTAATAGATTGTGTAGATTCCATAAATGTAACTATTCTTCGTGATACAGGGTCAGCTCAGAGTATCTAGGTAGGTGGTTTTCTTCCAGGTATTGAGAAGTCTTTCACAGGTGAACGAGTCTTGCTGAAAGATTTGTCAGGAAATCCTAGTCTCCCTTTGGGCAAAGTTGACTCGGTAAGTAAACTGATTTCATGTCCGGTAATTGATGGAGTAATATTTCAGCCATTACCAGTGAATGATGTACAGTCTTTGTTGGGCAATGATCTTACGGTACCCTTGTTGTTCCTGACCCAGTAGTTGTGGAAATCCCAATACTGGACTATCCATCAGCCGATATCCTGAACGAGTTTCCTGGTTTATTTCCCAGTTGTGCTGTCACTCACTCACAAAGTAGGAAGGTTTGTAAAAATAATGAAGAAAGCTGTTCCTCCTTTGAATATCTTCAATTGCCCTTTAGTAGAAATAGCTTGATTGAGGCACAAAGGAATGATCCTACATTAACTGATATTTTAAATAAGGCTGTCGACAAAAAGGATCTTGTTACTAATCCTGGTTTTTATTTTGAAGGTAGAGTTTTGATGAGGAGATTCCGTCCTGTAGATTGTCCAGCTGAAGAATGGTCGGAAGTACATAAGGTTATGCTCCCTAAATGTTTTAGAGATATGGTGATGTCAATGGCCCATGATGGGATACAAGGTCATTTAGGAGTTCACAAGACTTTCCAAAAAATCCTCTCATTTCTTTTGGCCGAAAATGAAGGCCGATGTTTCAAAGTATATACGAACCTGTCATGTTTGCCAACTTGTCGGTAAAGTGAATAAGCCCATTCCACCTGCTCCTTTATCTCCTATACCTGTGGTAAGTGAACCATTTTATAAGATTATTGTGGATTGTGTAGGACCTTTGCTTAAGGCAAGGAGAGGAAACCAGTATCTACTTACTATTATGTGTACAATGACAAGATATCCTGAAGCAGTTCCCCTTAAGAATATTAAATCTAAATCTGTAGCTCAAACCTTGTTAAAATTTTTATATACTTTGGCTTCCCGAAAGTTATTCAGCTTGAATAGGGAACAAATTTCACTTCAAAGATGTTTGTTGAAATAATGAAAGGGTTTGGCGTAGATCAATGTATTTCCACAGCTTATCATCCTGAGTCACAGGGAGCACTAGAACGTTTTCATCAGACTTTCAAGACAATGGTCAGAAAGTATTGCTTTGAGACAGTCAGAGTGGGATGAAGGTTATCAGTATCTACTATTTGCTATTAGAGAAAGTAAGCATGAGTCTTTAGGTTACTCACCGTTTGAATTATTGTTTGGGAGAGAGGTAAGAAGGCCTTTAAGAATTTTAAAAGAATCTTTGCTTTTGCAGGAACCACCAGATACAGTTCAGTCATTTACTCAATTTTTTGTGAAACTGAAGACTACCTTGGCTCAAGTTCAAGTTATTGCCACTGAAAATTTTAGAGAAAGCCAAGTTAGAATGAAACATAGTTTTCATGCCTGTTTCAGGGGGTCCTTTTGAAGCAAAGTATTCCGGTCCTTAACTTATTAAAAAAAAGTGGATGAACTTAATTATGTAATAAGTACTCCTAATAAGAGAAAAGGTTCAAGAAAAGTATATGTTAACCTCATTAAAAGTTATCATAGTAGAGCGACAGAGACAGACTCCTCACACAATGATGTAAGCGGAACTCTCTCTAAGAATGTAGTGTCAGGCATGAAACTTTTGTATTCTCTAGCTGGAGAAATAGTTAGGATTTAAAGGTTTTGAATACCCTGTGAAAAATTCTGTGGTTATGAAAAATCTTGGTGACAAGAACCCACATTTGGATAATGACAAAATTTTAGATTTGATTCACTTATTTGAAATGTATCCTGATGTTGCAAAAGATGAACTGGGTTTGTGCACCATTTTAAAACATGATGTAACTCTCATTGAAGGGGCAACCCCAATCAAGCAGTCTCACTACAGGCTTAATCCACAGAAAAGACTTAGGATGAAAGAGGCTGTGCAGTATCTTATAACGAACGACTTGATTGAACCATGCTGTATTCCCTGGGCTTCACCATCTCTACTGACTCCTAAGGAAGATGGAACAGACAGACTCTGTACAGATTTCCGTAAAGTGAATGAACTTAAGGTAACAGATTCTTTTCCTTTGTTACAAAAATTGACCTTCAGAAAGGTTCCTATCAAGTGTTACTTGTTCATAAAGCCACGAAATTTCTGCATTTGTGACGCCTGATGGTATTTATAAGTATCTGAGAATGCCTTTTGGAGTGAAAAATGCCACAGCAACATTCCAGAGACTAATCAATTATGTTATTAGAGATCTAGAAGGTATATTTGCGTATCTTGATGATCTCCTTGTTGTGTCTGAAACATGGACTGAACACTTGCAGAAATTACAAATACTTTTTTCCAGGTTGAGTGAGGCAGGGCTGACTATGAACTTAAAGAAAAGGACGTTTGGATGTGCAAACGTTACTTATTTGGGACATGAAGTTGGATGTGGACTTACAAAACCTAAGACTGCTAACATTGATGCTATCTTGAATTTCCCTGTTCCCACCGACCACAAGTCCTTGATGAGATTCCTGGGAATGTCTGGTTTCTACCGGCGTTTTTGCTCAAACTTCTCTGCGATAGCATCTCCTTTGACTTCGATGCTGAGTCTTAAAAAGGATTATCAGTGGTCTGATGAATGTCGGCGAGCTTTCGACAGCATCAAGATAATATTGTCTTCTGATCCTGTGCTTCGATCTCCGGATTTTACACGTCCTTTCGAGTTAATGTTGATGCTTGTGATACGGGATCAGGAACAGTGCTGCTTCAGAAGAGTGGCTCGACAGACGTTCTTCATCCTATCTCGTATTTTTCCTCGAAATTCAAGAAACACCAACTTGGCTACTCAACGGTGGAGAAGGAGGCGCTCTCGTTGATTTTAGCATTGGATCACTTTCTTCATGGTTCTCCATTTCCTAGTTGTGTCAGAAATGATCACAATCCATTAAAGTTTATAAATAAAATGCAAAATTCTAGTCAAAGGTTAATGAGGTGGTCTTTGTTACTTCAATAAACCATATTAAAGGTATAGAAAATGTAATAGCTGATACCTTGTCACGTTCAACCTAAAGGTATATGTACTACGTTTGGTACTTGTCCTATGCCAGTCTTATTAAGGGGGAGGTGTAACAAACCTTCAATAAATGTTTTTATTTTGTTAGCATAATCATATGGTAATTTGTTTATATGTTTCTCACGCAAATACCTAACAGCCCTTTCAGTAGGTTGTTCAGGTGTTTGGATAATTAAAGGAATTGGTCGGGTGCTTGTTTGCTTGATTTTGTTCTCGTCGTGTCAGTTTTTAGTTAGTTCTCGCCTGACTCCTGCGTGGGTCCTATTAATTTTTATCCCGTCCTCCGACCAAGGTTTCTGAGTTATGGGGTAATGTTGAATGTTATATCTTTTTATTTATGTTAAGAGTGAAGTTTTCCCGATCTTATGGTATTAGTTTTTGTCTGTATTGGACTTTGGTTTATTATTGGTCTTGTTTAGTGATATTGATTAATGATTGTCATTGTCTGTTTATTTATATATAAAATGTATTATCAATGTAACCTTGTCTTTTTTAAGAATCCTATGAGGCAGGTCATATAATAATTAGAGTCAGAAAGAGTTGGGTTTGTTACAAATGTTATCCGATGGAAATCATGCCAAAGCGACTCCAGAAAACATGGCTCATTAAAGACGCGTCTGTCATGGGACTTCTTCTTCTTCCTAGCTTAAACCCATTTTTATATGGGGTCGCCATTGCGAATGAGTCGTCTCCATCGATTTCTGTCTTGTGCCTCGTTCTCATTTATACCTTTCAATTCAATATCTTCCCTTACATAAATACGCCATCTCTTTCTTGGTCTTCCCTTCTTCATTCTACCCCGTACTTCCATTTCCATTGTATGTCTTCCAACATGACGTTCCTCCCTTCGTAATAGGTGTCCATACCATCGAAGCCTTCCTTCCTGTATTTTCTTTGATATTTCAGCTACCTTTGTCGATCCTCTTATATACTCATTTTTAATCCTATCTTCCCTTGTTACTCCCAACATCCATCTCAACATTCTCATTTCTGCTACATCCATCTTCTTCTCCTCTGTTTTCCTCATACTTCCTGTTTCTGTTCCATATAACATTGCTGGTCTGACCACCGTCCTATGGAACTTTCCTTTCAATTTCAGAGGGACCCTCTTGTCACAGAGTACCCCTGATGCAAACCTCCAGTTATTCCATCCTGCCTGAATTCGGTGTCACACCTCTTGGTCCATGCTTCCACTGTCCTCTAATACGGACCCTAAGTACTTGAACTTCTGTACTTTCTTTATTTCTTTCCCACCTAATCTTATGCTACTTCCACCGTCCTCAGTAATACTAGAACACATATATTCGGTTTTTGATCTGCTTATTCTCATTCCTCTCTCCCCAAGTGCTGCTCTCCACCTCTCCAACCTCCCCTCCAACTCCTCCTTCCCCTCTGAACACAACACAATGTCATCAGCGTATAATATGCACCATGGCACTGCTTCTCTAACATCCCTGGTCATTACATCCATCACGATGTTGAAGATGAATGGGCTAAGTGCTGACCCCTGGTGTAATCCAACTCCTATCTCAAATCCATCCGTCTCTCCAACACTGCTCCTCACTCTAGTATACACATTCCTGTACATCTCCTGAATAATTCTGACATACTTTTCCGGCACCATTTTCTCCCTCAAACATCTCCATATTTCTTGCCTTGGCACTCTGTCATAGGCCTTTTCAAGGTCTATGAATAGCAAATGCAGGTCTCGTTGTTTTTCTCTGAATTTCTCCATTAGCTGCCTTATGCAAAATATTCCATTCATTGTGCCGCTTCCCTTCATAAATCCTAACTGTTCCTTCCCTATTATAACTTCCTCTCTCAGCCTGCTATCTATTATTCTTTCCAAAATCTTCAACGTGTGAGACATTAGTTTTATACCTCTATAATTACTGCATTCCTGGACATCACCTTTACCTTTAAATATGGGT
>NC_087220.1:9793343-9795275 GCF_015104395.2 Macrobrachium nipponense
ATACCTGAAATTGCCAAAATATTTAGCTGTAATCATTCCTTAGTCATATCGGGATCCACTCAGACAGGGAAACGTCGCATTTGTCTACGAAATTTACTTTTTTTGGATATAGCTAATACTTTTTTTTTCTCGGATGAGTTTTTGCTTGAAATTAATGTTATGCCAAGCAAAACAGTCGTCGATTTAGCAGTAAAAAAATCACTAAAACCAATTACACTTCAGCTAAGTCAGCCTTCTTGACACTAAAATGGAATACCTTCTAAGTGAAGCACATTTCATGAAAATTAAAGATAATAAAAAAACATGGTTTGTTAACTTCAACTCTCTCTCTCTCTCTCTCTCTCTCTCTCTCTCTCTCTCGCTCTCTCTCTCTCCTCTCTCTCTCTCTCTCTCTCTTTTATATATAGTGTCTTCAATCATATAGCCTATTCAGCCTCTCAACAAGGAGATGAATAAGTGAAAACATTGTGTTGTTAGGTATTAACGTCGGCTAGTTCACTTGGCAAACTTTGTAAAGCTTGTAGTCAGTGGATGAATTAATTCCATTATAAATAAAAGGGAATTCTGAAACAATGCATGTGAACAAAGATAAAAATAAGTATCAAGGAGATCACATACCCGACTTCTGGTTTCTTACTATAAATATTGTGTGCTGAGATACAGAAGGAAACTTATTAGCTACTTTGTCTTTTGTTATTTATTTGAAGAATGATATAAGTAACTGAGTTTGTAAGACATTCCTCAATTATATATTCGTTTGATCACAGTAAAGCTACAAATATTTGAGTAGATAAACAAAGAAATAGTATTATGATAGAAGGGAAAAAAGAACAGAGCAAAAAAGTAGAGTTATAATAACCGAAAAGAATAACAACTACTCAAATTTCTGAAGCACAAAGGACGGCAAAAAAAAAAAACTTTCAGTCAACGGTTTACAAAGATAAGGATAAATAGATAAACATTTATATTACGAAAACCCTGATTGTTGTTCAGTAGATCCACTAGAAAAAACTATACGTGTTTTTGCTTCCATTAAAATAACGTGCAGAAGACTTTATAAGAGGATTTAAAGAAAAGGGGCTTAATTCTATCCGTATTAAAATGCACGTTATTCTACATTGAAAATATTAATGTTTAAAAAATTAAGTTATAAGCTCCTTCAAGTATTTGCGCCTTTCTTCTAGTGAAAGGCTTTAAGATACAATCGGTTTAACTCCAATACTTACACATTTTGAATATTTATTTCCAAATAGGTACATTTAAAAATGGATTAGTATAAAGTGTAGTGACAAATTTAAGAAGCAAATTCTACATGAGATATACAAGATGTGGAAAGAAATTTGAATATATATATATATTTATATATATATATATATATATATATATATATCTATATATATATATATGTATATATATGTATATATATATATATATATATATTATATATATATATATATATATATATATATCTATATATATATTATGATAATTCGTCATATCTATTGCACTTAAATCTTGAGGCTTAAAAGTATAAGAAAACCGCAAAAAGTCGGAGAGGTTAGGAGGGTATTGTGGCTATAATAATTACACACACACAACCACACACACACACACACACACACACACATATATATATATATATATATATATATATATATATATATATATATATATATATATATATATATATATATATATATATGTGTGTGTGTGTGTGTGTGTGTGTATGTATGTATGTATACACATACACACACTAGCCAGCGGATCTAATGGGGGCAAACGTAGGCCGGTATTGTTTGAACCGTAACATCATCATTAGTTTTCTTTGCATATTTGGAGTCCTCGTGAACATTCCTATCGGAATAGATCTATTTTTATACTAGGAATAATAGTAAAGAAGTAAGCATGGCCGTATATCCGGCCGGATATCCA
>NC_087220.1:9795775-9805775 GCF_015104395.2 Macrobrachium nipponense
AGTGATGCTAAAGCTAGATGCAGGTAAAAACTTAATCTTTTCAGCGTAATTCCTTATTGAGCACAAGCAACCAAGTTTCCACAGTGTAAGTATCGTATTATTATTACTTTTAGCTTATATTATGTGCGAATAAAGTCGTGAATGTGGGCAGTGATAGAGAACAAAGACCACGTGCAAGCTAACAAGATTTTAAGGCGAAGACAGAACAATATTTACAAACACGCCAGCCTTTTGTGCTACCTCGTGATAGCCTTGCCTGTCGTAAAGTGCTAGGAGCCCTGCCATTTCGTGTCGTTGGAGCATATCTGTCTTTTACTTATCGTAGCAACAGTGTAAGGTTTTCGTACAATGAAGAAAGAATTCCTAATTCAAAATATTGGTAAATTGTAAAACTTTTACGTCCATGAACATTCCTTCTATTTCGGACCACGCGAAACATTTGGCCGTCTCGAAAACCTTTACCTTATCCATTCAAAAAGTCTCATAACGCAGAGCTGGGACAACCATTCCATCAACACTCTCCTCTCTTCATAACTCGCAGCACAAGTTTTTAACTTTCGAAAACCCTTACTATGTGGCTCGGCCAGGCGTTCGACTTGCCCGTTCATAACACTGAACGCGGCTACTTCAAGTCTCGTCAATCAGCGTAATATTTCGGTCACGTGCCAAGTCAGGATCATTGCGGAATAACGTAAACATGCGCTTAAGCACGTGACCGTAAGCCAACTATTTGACCAGTGCATGTTAGATTTAAGTATTGCACTCATAAAAACGTCACATTATTACATAAGCTGCTTGTACTGCTGACGGCTCAGTTATTCATAAGCAATTTTGTTAGCCTAATACCCAACAATTCCTGATTCATAATCTTAACTCATTTGCTCCAACCCAGGTGGTTCTAGGCAAAAGACGTTCATTTTAAAGAACATCATTTCATTCTCTGAACGCTACCAAAGGCGTTCATTTTTAGAGGATATCATTTCATTCAACAAGCGTCTAAAGGCATTTATTCTAAAGAAACCCGTCTTGTTCTATGAGCGTCCTAAGGTCGTTCAATCTAAAGAACCCCACCATATTCTATGAGCGTCTACAGGTCGATCATATCATAGAACCTCGTTACATTCTCCTAACACTGTGAAGATGTTCATAAAAGATAGTTTATTCACGAAACTTCAAAAATCCGTTCAGTTATGACGTTCATTTTTCGAGAACGTAATTTCATTCTACAAACATTTAAGGTCCTTCATTCTGAGGAACCCCATTACATTCTCCGAACATCATGAGAAAGTCCATTAAAAAACCAGTTCATTTGCGAAACATGAAAATCCGTTATGAAATCTCCACATTCCACAAACAAAAAATCTGTACATTGATTAACCTCACGTTCTCGGTTAACCGTTCCGATATGAATGCCTCACATTCAACAAAGGTAAAAAAAAAAATCCGTTCAGTATCGAACCACATGTTTGCATAAAAGCGTTTCATTTACGGGCATCCTAAAAGACATTCACTGGCGAGCAACTTGTAGCCATTCATTTAAGAATCAATCTACCAAGCTTGACTCTCAAGTACGAGCTCAGCGTCAAGGGAGCCACAATTCATCATGTTAAAATGCACATATTTTCTCAATCATATTCAACCAAATTTGATTTGTATTTGATTAATTGATATTGTTTCGTCTGAATAAATTCCCAAAATATCTAAGTTTTGTGAGAATATTGAATCTATTTACATATTTGTATAGTCTTCCTGTTGATTTGTTTTTAAGATGCCCCATAAATAAATCTTAATATATATATATATATATATATATATATATATATATATATAATCATATATATATATATATATATATATATATATAAATAATATAATAAAATATATATATCCACAAAAGTGAATTAAATTTGTTTCTTCATAGTAGGAAAGCTGATTGGCTGAGCCAGCAGGCATTTCCTTCGCAAAGTTGAAAAAAATTCTGGACGAAGTTTATCGCAATTCCTGCGTGAAGAAGAGGAATGAAAGAATTGCATTAAACTTTCTGCCGTAAAAACTTTTTTATGGTAAATTTTGTAACACTGCTGTGCAAACGTTTTCTTCCGATTATGAAATGTTTTTTTTAAAGCACCTTGCATTCGTTTTCTGTTTTCTCTCCCTCTCTCACCCTCCTAAGAGCTAATTCTCTAAGGATATATGACTCGCCAATAACTTTATTAACTCCAGTTTGAATCCTGACATGGAGGGAGGCGTTTGTTTTACTTCCTTCTTAGGATAATCGTTCCATAATTTCCAGTGAACATCACATCCACACGTATAGAATGGTTGGGAATTTAATATATGAGTGCATAGACGTTTCATGATCTTTCAATTTACAAGATACAAGTTTCCGAAGACATGGTGTCTTTTCTTTAGGTACCGATGCATCGTTACCTGAAGAGGGAGACTGCATGTCTTCGAAAGCTTATACTTTGTAAACGAAATATTTTGGAATCTAAACCATACCTTCTTATTGAAGCCTGAACACGAGGTATATGAAGATATATTTACAAATACAGAGAAGTTGTGTGGTTACTTTGTGATATGCATAGTCGCTCATATAAGTTCATGGATGTGTCTGGGCATAAAGCTGAATTCCATCCAACCCCTTTCTGTATTGTGACGTAAGACGGGCACACACCAAAACTTTCTACAGCAAAGTTAGGTAGTTGAACTTGGCCAGTTTTGCACTCCCAGACACCTGTCATCCAGAAAGGGATGAAATGGAAATCTCTCTCAAACACCCGGACATCCATGAACTTATATGAGTGACTGTACTACTATGAGATTGGCCTCTGTAACACGGTTTTTTCGCAATAACTTTTTATCTATGCATTTCATAAATATAACGCTTATTCAGAATACACATTATGTGTACACATAAATTTGAACTGCATTCTGCATTACGTAGGTTGAATAAAATTGGTACTTACAATGTAAAAGTGACTTTTTTTGTAGACGGACCAACTTACTCAGAGAAAAGCTTTCGAACGCACTCGTTACGTAACTTATGACAGCATTTCTTCCCTTTTTCTCGATGGATGATTGGCTATACGTAATTAAGGCTATACCTCTGGCAACAATGACAAACAAATTTAAATACAAGCAAAGCAACACACCTTTATGAACTCTGAAACCTCTCCACTGATAATTGTCATAATGAACAAACCAACAAAATATGTTAATAAATACAAAAACACTTCGATTATTAGTCTAACTCCCAAAAAAAAATTCCAAAGAAATTACAGTCTACTTTATAGGTCACAATCAGATTGACAAAATGTAGGGAATAGTTGGTAATTTTCAAAAACATAGTAGACAAGCTTGATTTGATAACTGCTATATCCAATGTCAAGCAATTTTTATTTATTGGCTATCTACCTATTTACTGAAAAAAAAATAGCCGGTACCGTATTTTGGCTTTAAACCTTCAAAAGTAATCATCGGTTCAGAAATGATAACTTCATGAGGCTCCACCCACTTTGGTCTCGTTATAATTCAGGATAACACTGAAGGCTATCATGGGCATTCTTGGATTAGAAAATTTAACTTCTGGCTATAAAAACTCATTTCTCGAGTAGTTGTAAGAAGTGCTAAATGATCCTCAAGGATCCCAGCAGTTGGCCTAAACATTTAATTCATGTATATTACGCATATACTGTTGCGGCACTACTGCTACAGTAGTATTACTACGCTAGCACAGATACCCCACCCACATCTATGTATCGTTCCGCCATTCATAAAGTCTTCGGGTTTCAGAGCCGATGGAACAAGGAGAATGAATGTTTTTCAACTCTTGGCTCGAATCATTGGCCATGGCGTCGGCTAGATAATTTTTACTCTATAAAAATTAAAAGTATCGGGTTTAGGTTATTGATAAGGCTGACAAAATTTGTGTGTGGTTGTAAAATATACATATTTCAACTTTCAGCTACATCCGATGCTTTGACAAGGAGCAAAGTCCAAAAAACCGTGTTACAGAGGCCCTGAATCTCATAGTAGGTGTTTTTATTGTCAGGTTTAGTGGTAGTTTCCTTGGAAAAATATTCTTCAGATTGTTCCTTTCTGATGGGTGTTAACACTTGTTGACGTGTTCTTGTGTGTGCTTTTTAGGTAAGGGGAGTTGATTTTTCCTACGCTGTGTTTAATTTCTTCAGTCAGCAGGAGACCATCTTAGAGTCAGTAAACGAAAGGATAGGCATCTTTATCCATGAAAAATTCTAATAACCGATTTTTCGCGACACACTTTCCAGCCGTGTTTGCAAAACTGAAACAATTAGAGACACAATAAAACTCAGTCGCTTTTAGTGTACCAAAACACTAAAACACAAATAAAATAATTGATATAAGAATAAGATTTAAAAACTCTGATTGAACATATTAAATACAACGGAGATCCAGCAGCGAGGTAATTGAAAGGAAGATGTTCCAAAAAGACTGTCTGTAAACAGCAAATTAGGCAATGGACAACTCAGTATAGATGACCACTGGGTACTAAGAGTTGGCTCTGTTGTTTTATTAAAGGAGAAGATCAACTATTTAGGGCAGTTCCATTATTTGCTCTTCCAGCAATACTGAAATCTTTATACTTTCAATAGATTTGACATATTTTCAAGTCATTCTTTGATGTACGGATGTGTAGGGTTGGACAACCTATTACCAGTTCTTCAATCATGTCCTTGAGGTGAGCCTACGTGTTATGCTTGTACAAGACATTCTCAACAAGGGGGTGCTGAGACATGGACCGGGTCGTTAGTGGGTTTTTGGGAATAAATCCGTAAGGTCTGGAAGGAGGAACTTTTGAGACCTATGGAGTCCTTCTCTCCTAAATATAACCTTAGATAAGGAAGGAAAAGTAGCATACATTGTCACTTTTGGTGCCGTAAAGATAATGGAGAGGTCATTTATCTTTCCATAAAGCATTTTACTCTATCTTTAAAAAAAGCCCTGAAGGAGAGCAATTATCTTTAAAATATTTGGTTAGGAGAACTTTTTAATAAAACATAAACCAATGCGATAAGCGAGGAAAAGCCCTTTGAGGTAGGGTCGAGATAGCCTTCATCATAAAGTAAAAAATAAATAAATAAATAAATAAAAAGATAGAAAATAAAGAAAATAAAACTGTAAACGTTCTCACTTAGCCCTGAAAAAACTCTGTTCTTAAAATTCCCTGTGCAAAAGCCTTGGTTATCCTTAGAAGAAGAGGTTCCCAACAAAGTACTTCATTCCCAACTTGTCCCTCCATAGACACTACAAGTCTTTCCTCATTTCCCATTTCCATGTCAAATATATATTCTAACGGACGCTTCAAGTCTATCATAAAACTTTCAACAATAAAAATATATATCCTGACAAAGAATTAATCTCCATATCCGACTCTATAAAGTCGCTTATTATCAGTCTAGCTTTCTTAAATGAAATATTACAACACACCTTACCTAGTGAATAGGCGCCTTAGTGACCTTTACTTGTACACAGCGGAACAATGATTCTTCTCACTCATTTCACTGGAGCCTTTCACTTATTCAGATACGCCTTCCAAACCTCCGCTGCCTTTTAAGTATATTTGTATGTATGTATGTGTGTCTGTGCCTGTGTCTGTTGGTTTTATAGCTTTCTATTTTATCGAGAATATAAATGTATCTTATTTAAAATAAATGAACATTCTCTACCCTTTCCTTTGCTGCATTTGCGAATTTCATTCGCATTTATCCTGCTACTCCCCTGCTCCTTGTTCACCTTTGGAGATCACCCAACGTAGTCAGAACATTATCATTACTCATTATGTGTCACGGACCCCTTAAGGTCCGCTCCAGGTTCGATATTAAAATAAACAAAAGAATTCAACACCAACAGTTGAAACTGGGGATACGAATATAGAAAGATACACAAACACAACAAAGGTTTATTTACAAGCTTACTAACAATGATAAATGCAGAATGGTTTCTCCTGTTTACATAAAGAAAGTAAAATCTTACACTGCATGAACTGGGGAAACAGTGAGGTAATGGAAATATCTGCTGGCAAGTTTTGCAACTTCGGAAATCAACTGTTACTTTAAACGTCTTCTTGACTCCATATTGCAGAAAACAAAGTATACTCTTGATACTCAAGGGGCAGGAACTCCTCGAAACCTCTTGTAGGACATTTCTTCTCTGAAGGCTTGCTCAACGTCGAAATACCTCGGTCATCCACTCCCTGACGTCGACTTGACCATATTCCGATCAAACTCTCGAGCGCCTTTTTTCTCTCTTATCTTTCGTCTGTTCCTTCTTCTCTTATCTCTCTCTGATGACCTCTGCTCTCTGCTGGTCTCTAACTGATGATCTCTGCTGCTGATCTCTCCTCTCTCCTACTTCGTCAGTCGTACATATACGGTGACCTGGGGGCGGGGCCTATGGGGGGCTAAGCATGAACGTCACAGGCTCCTAAGACGACAAGAAATCTTTAGAAGGATCTAGACGGAATGTTGCATCATAATACGCTGCGATCCTCACGACATGTCGACGCCTGTCGAGTTCCATACCTCACCTGACGATTCTAGAACAATCATGAGAACAGGCGCCTCCAACACATATGCGAATGCCTCTTTGCTGCAGACCTATTTGAAGAAAATGCATTTTCCTTTCTTGTAACTTATCTTTCTTTGCTATAAAGCAATTACCATGACATTATGCTTCACTTTCATTCTTTTACTATTGTTCACTTGGGAACGATCGTTTTTAGTCATATTATTGTATAAATGATCACTGAAGGGTGCAGGCCCATTTGATTAAATTCCTAGCACAAAAAATTTAGCGTTAAAGTCGATGCGAAGGCATCTATCAGCAAAAGGTATGTCCCTGGAAAGTACAATATCTTATATATATATATATATATATAATATATAATATATATATATATATATATATATATTATATATATATATATATATCATATACGTTCTGATGTCTTGGAAATGAGGTAGCTACTTACTGAAACTAGTGAAAGGCCCTGTTAAAGAACAGAATCATAATAAAACTCTACAGCTGAAGGCCGGCATCAATGGAGAGAAAGAATGACATAAAAATTATAGAGATTTAGTTTAACTGAAGTTTATTCACACAAAACTTCATGAATAAGCAATTTACACCTTAAGAGTGGCAAGGACTTGCAATGTTCCAAAACTTAAATGAAATGCGTTAATTGAAGGTCAACAGAGGCGCGTGGCTGAAAAATGGTCTGGGCACGAAATTGAGATTTGAGCACAAAGAACTGACATCACTTCCAAGGGTTCCAGAGTTCTCACAGGTATGCAGGCGATATTTGCATCATGTTAGCCGGGCTGGTCTTGACTTCTTCCGAATGGCGGAGTCGATGGAGATGTGGTGCAGTGTGGAAAATAATGGAACAATTATTGGTCTACAGAGGAAAGGAAGATCAAAGGGTGGGAAGGAGGAAGGTTCCTAGGTGAGAGGTGTGAATGCTGAGACAGCTGGAGGAATTGTAAGGCCATTCATCTGTAGTCTTCTCGTATTATTTCCTCCGTTCCATTGGTCAGTGGTCCTTTGTCCAGGCATGTTCCTCTGTTCGACATGTGCTTCTGCTCAAGGTCCAGCTGGTACCTGTGGAAATAATTTCAAGGGCAGGAGTTTGGGACAGACAAAAGGTGAGTCACGGAACACAAAGAAAGTGGTAGACTGGTGATGAAGGGCAACTTATAAATATCTGAATTACCATCTAAAAGAAGTTATTTTGGTTCTGTGTGTGTGTGTGTGTGTGTGTATGTGTATGTGTGTCTGTGTCTGTGTCTGTGTGTGTGTTTGTAACTGAATCACGAAAATTTGGAATGTGATGAAGGAAAGTGAAACAATGGAGTGCGGCGAGGCCTTTTGACCCAGTCTGCTAAGTGAAGGACATTGAGTCGAAAGGCCTCGCAGTGCTCCATCGTTTCACTTTCCTTTGTGTCTTTTCACCAGATGTAATCAGATTTCAAATTGTCACAGTGTCTTCCTAACTTCTCGGCTTCTTCCTACTATTCGGAATCACTGGTCACCACCAGCCATAGCCACTAGTATGATATTGAGAAGGCTTCACGGTTCAATTACTTTAAAACTTGTAACGTGACTGTTCTCAACAAATTCTTTAGCCGCAAACCCTCTTCCCTGTTTTGCAGTTTCCCTCAACATGAGAGCTGTTCGATAACCTTTATTCATAGTCACCTTTGAGTCCCTGCTCTCTCTCTCTCTCTCTCTCTCTCTCTCTCTCTCTCTCTCGGTGATCATCATAGTTCGTTGAACATGTAGGTTTAGTGCTCGACTACCGATCTCGGGGTCTGGGTTCGATTCCCAGCTCTGACGACGCAGAATCCGAGGAGTTTATTTATGGTGATATAAATTAATTTGTTGATGTGGTTCGGATCCCACAATAAGCTGCAGATCCCGTTGCTAAGTAACCAGTTGGTTTCTAGCCACGTAAAAATATATAAAATTATACAAATATATAATATATAATTTTACAGTAATCACCAATTAACTCTGTCTCCTGCTCTCTCTCTCTCTCTCTCTCTCTATCTATCGCTTTCGGTATGCATAAATTAACTTTGATTTTTCTGTCTGTCTGTCTGTCTGTCTCTGTCTGTCTGTCTGTCTGTCTGTCTGTCTGTCTGTCTGTCTGTCTGTCTCTCGTGTTCAATTGCCTTGTTTTGCAGCATCCAGATTATTCCCCTTCATAATTTTCGTTATTCCCTTTGTTCTTCGTGGTATGTTAACTCATTTCACAAATCATGTTTGTGTCGCAAAACAAAGCCACTAGGAAATTTACTCATAAAGTGAATTCCTCCCATCTGCCCTAAAATACCAATTTACATACCAGTGGAAGGAATGTCTTTTCCTTTTCCTTCAGAACACTGGCTATGATTCGGCTAACAGGACTTTGAAGTGTAAATAAGGGTAATTAAGAGAAAGAATGATATTTTTTTAGATGTTTTGCTGTCACGTGGAAAAAATGAAGGATGATAGGCTTTAGAAAAAAAGTGCACAGTGCATAAGCTTTAGAAAGGAAGGGAAGATGACTTGGAAAGGACCGAATAGATTAAGTGAAAGACGTCTTAGAAAGGAAGAGCCTCATCATCCAGAAAGCGAGAGAGGGCGTGCAAGACAGAGGTGAGTTTTAGTGTGTGTGTGTGTGTGATGGACTACTGACGAGCCTTTTCAAAAGATGCCTGAAATTGCTAAAATATTTAGCTGTAATCATTCCTTAGTCATATCGGGATCCACCTCAGACAGGGAAACGTCGCAATTGTCTACGAAATTTACTTTTGAATATAGCTATTACCCTATTTTTTCCTATGAGTTTTTGCTTGAAATTAAAGTTCTGCCAAGCATAACAGTCTACGATTTAGCTGTAAAATCACTAAAACCAATTACACTTCAGCTAAGTCAGCCTTCTTGACACTAAAATGGAATAGCTCCTAAGTGGAGCACATTTCATGAAAATTAAAGATACTACAAAAACAAGAAGTTTGTTAACTGTCTCTCTCTCTCTCTCTCTCTCTCTCTCTCTCTCTCTCTCTCTCTCTCTCTCTCTCTCACAAACACCTTGTTAAACGAACATTTTTTTATATATATTGTCATTAATCATATAGCCTATTCAGCCTCTCAACAACGAGATGAATAAGTGAAAACATTGTGTTGTTAGGTATTAACGTCGGCTAGTTCGCTTGGCAAACATTGTAAAGCTTGTAGTCACTGGATGAATTAATTCCATTTTAAATAAAAGGGTATTCTGAAACAACGGATGTGAATAATGATAAAAATAAGTATCAGGGAGATCATATACCCGACTTCTGGTTTCTTACTATAATTATTATGTGCTGAGATACAGACGGAAACTTATTAGCTACTTTGTCTTTTGTTATTTATTTGAAGAATGATATAAATAACTGAGTTTGTAAGACATTCCTTTACTATATATTCGTTTGAT
>NC_087220.1:9815775-9820775 GCF_015104395.2 Macrobrachium nipponense
GGAGACAAATTTATGGATGAAGGTAAACACAAATTACTGTCAGCCAGGTTGGAACAAAGGTTTAAGAACGTATGAATGATGTCGTAGGAGAGGATATAATGTATAACTATTCATAATATTTGTCCACCCTCTATCTCTTTTTCCTCCCGTAGTTCTTCTGCTTCTAACATTTCATCCTCCCTTTTTTGCTTCTACAGCTTCTGATTCTACTTCTTTTTTCTGTAACCTCTACTGCTACCTTCAAGGAGAAAGAGGGTTGGTTCGTGAACCTAAAATTCCCCCGCCAAAGCGCTTAACATGACTGCCTATACAGGAATGGCAGTGCCAAGATGGAATAACATAAGGTGAGATCGTCGGTCGCTCGGTTCCCGCGCTGTGACGTCACAGGTGCGCGTCGACTGGGCAGTGCACTTTATGATTACGATATCCTTTAGTGGGGTTCTTAAGAAATAAAAGGTCTAGGCCTAATTATTGTCGGCACAGGAAGACGTACTCAGAATTACGTCATTACGCATAGGTCTAATCACCTGTTCGATCAACTTTACATTCATAAAATGAATGTATAAAAGAAAAAAAAATGGATAGCCTTAATCAGATAATTTCTTCATTCATTGCATGGGCTAGGCCTAATCTAATTTAGTACTTCATTTCAAGAATTTAGTCCAGGCTACTTATCAACCGAAAATATGTCACTAAAAATTGCACTAATGAGATTGTAAACAAATTATTAAACCATACCTGACTTTACGTCCTTAATAGGTAAATTTAAAGAGAGAACTGCGGTTTTCTTTAATCTGTGATAATTTCGCTGGTAAAGTTGTGGTAGCAGTTCATATTGAAGATTTCTTTCGTAATCTTCTGCCCGGAAATGGACAGAACAAATCCTGGCATCCTTAACATTAATGTTATCACTTCTTTTCTTCTTCTTCCTAGCTTAAACCCATTTTTATATGGGGTCGCCATTGCGAATGAGACGTCTCCATCGATTTCTGTCTTGTGCCTCGTTCTCATTTATACCTTTCAATTCCATATCTTCCCTTACACAAATACGCCATCTCTTTCTTGGTCTTCCCTTCTTCCTTCTACCCCGCACTTCCATTTCCATCATATGTCTTCCAACATGACGTTCCTCCCTTCGTAATAGGTGTCCATACCATCGAAGCCTTCCTTCCTGTATTTTCTTCGATATTTCAGCTACCTTTGTCGATCCTTTTACATGCATTAATCCATACTTTGGACTCCTCGGGGTCTTTAGGGAACCTGTGAAAACAACTCCCATATTGTCTGGAACCATTAGTGCACCCAAATATGGAATACACACCCATAATCGTGTACTGCAACAATGCAACTGACGGAGTGACAAGTGCATCGCCCAGTCGATGTGCTCCAGTGACGAAGGATCCCTCGGTGAACACACCTTATGTTATTCCATCTTAGGCAGTGCCATTGGCAAAGACATCGTTGGATTTCATTCATATAATTTTGACTGCTGTACTTCTGTGGTACCTCATTCAAAAACAAATGAGCATTCCGGGTACTGAAGGGATCCTGCAGCAGATTTTGTGGTCATCCACATTTTGATGTGTATGTGAACATTGCCCAGAGAATGTACATAGTGGCCTAAGAACAAGGTGTGCTTTTTGCCTATGTTCTCACTTACAATGACCATCACTCAACCATTTCCAGCAAAAATAAATAAATAAATAAATAGATAGATAAAAAAAAACAAATAAGAAAAGTGAAAAAATAAGCATTCAAAATAAAATAACTGCAACATTATCGCTTAATGCTATCAGGTTTTATAAATAGCATTTGCGTTGCATTTTGTATGGTTAAAAGCAAGCATCTCTTTGGACAAAAGACTGCTTGTATGCAAATTGAGCTTTTTGTATATCGAGGTAGGTCACTGACTGCACTAGCCAGTTACACAATCAAGACCGTCACAAACTGCTCAATAATTATAGGACACCCGTCAAGCTTGTTTGCTGCTGGTCACCTCTGATACTTATTCAGAGCTGACCTCCTTCTTCAATTTCCTTTTCCATGAACCGAAAGTACTAATTGAATAATTCAGATTCTTACAGGATAATTAACAGAATGATAACTCACAGCTCAAGTCTCACAGACAACCCCCCGGTATTTTAATAGTCTTAATCAGTACTTAGTCACACACCAATTATCTCTTCTCCAAAATATTATAGTTCCCTCCACTAGGACATTTAGTCCCCTCCACTAGGACACATAGTCCCCTCTACTAGATCTGCCTGTTTAAAAGACAGGGGAACACACTAGTGAGCACATACAATTATAAAGACAAAGTCAAAAGATTAAATGAAATAGAACATTTTTACAAAATGCCAAAGACAGAAACAAGCCATCCCTTTGGCTAAAGCATATTGACTCTTACCCATTGCAGCCTGGAATTTCACACACTTAAACATAAACACATTGAGAGCCATCCAGGCTCTTTCTCCCCAAGGCAGCCGTCTCCTCCGTTCTGCCTAGTTACCTTCCGTTAAGAACGAAAGAGGCGCATACGTACAGACAAACTCACGCCCTTCGTCCACACCCAGAAACTACTTTCAACTAGTTTCAAAGTCACCTTCTCTCGAACTCATACCCACAGAACGAGCGTTTGGACCTGCTAAGTAAGCATCTTAATGTCACACCATCCCAGAAAAGAGTTATCAGCTTTCTTAAGCTGTCGCTCGGACTCTGTCTCCATGGGAAGTTAAATATGATGAGTCTGTGCATTCCCTCTTACTACAGATTAGCTCGGCCACTCTCCTGGCTAGCCCCAGCCTAGCCACAGGCCACATAAAACAGCTCATATATAAAAAAAACACATTGGCCAGCTCATTAAACACAAAATGTAGTAATAACTGCATGTCTCTGGCAGCACAAAGTAATGTCTATCACGCTTCATCTCCAATAACAATTGGGTGTAGAAATTTTTATCATTTTGGATTCTTGAATATTCCTCTTTGTCTGCAACTGCCTGCACATACTTGTAGCACGCTGTAGAAGGCGAAATGTCTCCCTGCAGAAGACATCTAACGGCTTCTGTAGACCCAAAAGCGCTGTAGAATGCTGTAGACTCGTAGAAACTCTCTTAATTAGGCAAACGACAGCAACATCTCTGCAACAGCTGGTGTGCGTCTTGCTAGCGTCGGGGAACGACGATTATGGTGTGTTTAAGTATGTCAGTTAAGTCATCAGTAAATCAAAAAAGAAAATTAACCCCAGACATACTACTTCTATCAAATAATGACCTCAAAAATTCAGAAATACTAACTGAATGTCTCCCAATTAACTCCATTTAATATGACCACTGAACTCATTTCTAACTTCACCTCGGGAATGAACTCCATATGATCGCTAAATCATAAGTCATTATCACAACCCCCAAAAACAAAAAAAATATTAAGTTCTCTAACTTAATACTCCAAACTCACACACCAGCACACACAATCCAGAACTCAGACTCACAGGAACTCCACGGACTTCTGTAATCACATTTCAAACTCGCAAATTCTCATAAGTAAAAAGAAAAGAAAAAAGGTAATGAGCCTAAGAAAAAAAATAAATAAATAAAAAAAAAAGATAATGACAAGTGAACTTCCCCCATCTCAAAGCACATAATATATGCATGATATACATAACCCCGCATTTTCCCCAACAAATGCAATATGCATAGTTACATAATTTTTGCCATCGCAGCTTTTCAAGCTATCGGACACAGCCAGAAAGCAACCTCTTACACGTGCATTTTCATGAAATACTATGGTTAACATTTCCAGATATTGCAAAAATTCTGAGCAATCATCTCTAGAGGAAAAGAGTCATCACACCAGACTCATCACAGTATTGTCAGCAAAAATCCACCTGCGGATGCGTCAGGTGCTCGAACTGCAGCATAAAAATGTCTAGTCAGACTTCCAACTTCGGAAACCCATGATTCTAAAAAAAAAAGATTCTCTACAGACACCAACTAAGCACATTTCACAAAATTATCTCCAGGATATGACTAAGGTGTTCAAAATTTGTCTCAAAGACATAACTCTCACATGATACTGCCCAATTATAAAAAAAAAAATTATCACCTATCCGGAAAAAAATTATGATAAACTCACAATTCAGCAATTATATGCTACCAAAAAAATAACTCACTGGTAAACATAAAAAATCACAACATCTCCATAGGACCACAATGCAGTAATGCCACTCGCCTCCAATTGTCACAAAACCAAAAAAAGAACCACAGAACCCTTCTCTTGGCTCGAAAAAAAACTCCCAGAAAAAAAAAAAAAAAAAGTCATAACCACAAAAAAAGGTCATCCCCAAAGATTAAGGCCATCTGCATATATATATATATATATATAATATATATATAGTATTATATATATATATATATATATATATATATATATATATATATATATATATATATATATATATCACAATCTTAATAATAATGCCACCCCAATGATGAAAATATTTCCTCCATTTAATTATTAACCACACCACCATATTCCCTCTTATTTCACCAATAACTCCATGTGGAATAAAACAAGTCTCCAAAAATATTAGATCTCCAAGCAGGATAATAAAAAAATGTAACTCCATCAAAAAATGTGCACTCAAATCACTAGTGAATGGCTCCAGAAGTCCATGAACTAGGACACTCTATATACGAGTAAAGTTGAATACCTGTCAGATGATGAGTGGCTAGATGCAGGTAAAAGTGAAACTACAGTAGAATTCAAAGTGAACTATTTTGAGAAAGAGTGGGGAATAAGATCTCCACCTCCAGAGGGCAGGTGGCTAGGACACCGATTATTATGCAGATGCTTGTTTCTGTGATGTGAAGCTGTCCCTGGCACTACAATTGCCATTACAGTGCATGGCTAAGCACATATTAACACAAGAGGATCATCTAATTGCAAATGGAATTCCATGAACATGTTCAACCCATCCCCCAAATTAAAGCTCTAATGTAT
>NC_087220.1:9828275-9840775 GCF_015104395.2 Macrobrachium nipponense
CCCTGAGGATTTCGTGAAACTGGAACGCCAAAAGTTGAAGCAAACATGCAATCCAATATACTACCTTAAAGCTAACATATTTGCATTTCATACATTATATCCATTTCTTATTAATTATTTCTTTAGTGAGTGAGATATCTTCTTTCTGTATTTCCCGTCACCACCTCTTTTTCCTAATGAACACCATATTCTTTGGAAGCTCTAATTTCAAATTCAATGGAATCTGTGGGCTTGTTCCATACGAAGGAAGATGCAGTCTCCAGTGACAATGGCTGGCAGTCATTGATTCCCTCCCTAGTCTATGTATCCTAAGACACTTGAATCTTTCTCTATGGAAAGGATACATTTTTCTTTCGTTATAAAAGTATCATTAATTTTCCTGTTGTTGAAATGAAACATATGAACATTTATTCATTATTATAATAATAATTAAATACGAAATATTGATGATAAATTGTGACGTTGTTGATGAAATTTACACTTGAATCTTTCTCTCTGGAAAGGATACTAAATCTCGCATATCTCTACACATACGACGCTGTTTTGTTTTTATCGTACCAAGCTTATTTTTCCACCGCTACATTATTTAATTGTCGCCACCATCTCTAGTCAGCCACTGCGACCCCACTCCTCCTGCTCCGCCCATCTCCCAACACCACCCCCCAAAAAAAAACAAAAAAAAAAAAGTTCCATTGAGCATCTTCCTTAGCTGCTAGCTAGAGCTAGTTTTTATTATTATTATTATTATTATTATTATTATTATTATTATTATTTTTTTTTTTTTTTTTTTTGCTCTATCACAGTCGTCCAATTCCACTGGTGGTATTTATAGTGTGGGCTTCCGGGTTGCATCCTGCCTCCTTAGGAGTCCATCACTTTTCTTCCTATGTGTGCCGTTTCTAGGATCACACTCTTCTGCAATGAGTCCTGGAGCTACTTCAGCCTCTAGTTTTTCTAGATTCCTTTTCAGGGATCTTGGGATCGTGCCTAGTGCTCCTATGATTATGGGTACGATTTCCACTGTCATATCCATATCCTTCTTATTTCTATTTTCAGATCTTGATACTTATCCATTTATCCCTCTCTTTCTCTTCAACTCTGGTGTCCCATGGTATTGCGACATCAATGAGTGATACTTTCTTCTTGACTTTGTCAATCAACGTCACGTCTGGTCTGTTTGCACGTATTACCCTATCCGTCCTGATACCATAGTCCCAGAGGATCTTTGCCTGATCGTTTTCTATCACTCCCTCAGGTTGGTGCTCGTACCACTTATTACTGCAAGGTAGCTGATGTTTCTTGCACAGGCTCCAGTGGAGGGCTTTTACCACTGAATCATGCCTCTTTTTGTACGGGTTTCTGTGCAAGTGCCGGTATTCACTTGCTATGTGGTTTATGGTTTCATTTTTTCGTATTGCACTTCCTACATATGTGAGAGATTGTTATTTCCGTCTATCGTTCTTAGGGCCTGATCTTGTGCCGCTGTTATCATTCCTTCAGTTTCCTTCTTTAGCTCTCCCCTCTGTAGCCATTGCCATGTGTCATCGCTGGCTAGTTCTTTAGTCTGTCTCATGTATTGTCCGTGCATTGGTTTGTTGTGCCAGTCCTCTGTTCTGTCTGTCATTCTCCTGTCCTCTGTATATTTCTGGGTCTTCATCTACTTTTATTATCCTTCTTCCCATGCACTCTTTAGCCACTCGTCTTCACTTGTTTTCAGATATTGCCCCAGTGCTCGTTCTCGGTGTTGACGCAGTCCGCTATACTTAATAGTCCTCTCCTTCCTTCCTTTCATGTTATGTATAGTCTGTCCGTATTTGCTCATTGGGTGTAGTGCTTTGTGTATTGTCATATGTTTCCTGGTTTTCTGATCTATGCTGCGGAGTTCTGCCTTCGTCCATTCCACTATTCCTGCGGCTGTATCTGATTACTGGCACTGCCCATGTGTTTATTGGCTTTTATCATATTTCCGCGTTAGTTTTGACTTGAGTATCGCCTTGAGTCTCTGCATATTTATTTCCTGATCGTGTCCTTCATCTTGGTGTTTTATATCCCCTCCTCCATTATTCCCAGGTATTTGCATCCTGTCTCATATATGTGTTTGATGTTGCTGCCCATCTGGAAGCTTTATCCCTTCAGTTCTCGTTACTTTACCTTTTTTGTATGTTGACTAAGGCGCATTTTTCTATTCCAAACTCCATCCTGATGTCCCCAGATACAATCCTTACAGTCTGGATTAGGGTATCTATTTCCTTGATGTTCTTACCATACAGCTTGATGTCGTCCATGAACATCAGATGGTTGATTCTGTTGCCTCTTTTCTTGAGGTGGAACCCGGCATCCATCTTCTGTAGTACTTTTGTCTTGGGAATCATGGCTACTTCGAAGAGTAGTGGGGACAGTGAGTCGCCCTGGAAGATCCCTCTCCTGATATTAACCTCTGCTAGTCTTATTCCAGAGCTTGTAAGTATTGTATTCCAGTTGCGCATTGTATTTTTGAGGAAGCTGATGGTGTTTTTTCCTCTGCCCCGCCCCATATATTTTCAGGCATTCTATTAGCCATGTGTGTGGTATCATGTCGAAGCTTTCTTATAGTCTATCCATGCCATGCTTAGGTTAGTTTTTTCCTTCTCCTACTGTTCTTCATTACCATTTTGTCTATGAGGAGCTGGTCTTTTGTGCCCCTACACTTCCTTCTGCAGCCTTTCTGTTGGTGGGGGATGGTGTTTGTCTCCTCTAGTAATTGTATAGCCTTTCACTGATGTTAGTAACTTCCACATTGTATGCAGGTGATAGGCCTGTAGTTACTGGCTATATTTCCCTTACTCTTGTCTTTTTGTAATAAGGATGTTCTTCCTGTGGTCATCCATTTGGGTGCATGGTGATTTGAGATACAATCCTGAGTTGTTCTGCTATTTGTGGGTGTAGGGCCTTGAAGTTTCTGAGCCAGTATCCATGGACTTCACCGGGACCTGGCTGGGCTTTCCAGTTTGGCATTTTCTTTAGTTGGTGTCTGACTGTGTCTGTCGTGATCTCTGTGAATCTTTGTTTTATTCTCCCTGTTTCTTCTTCCTTGACTTCCTGGAGCCATGTTGATGTTTGTTGTGTGATACCGGATTACTCCATATGTTTTTCCCAGAGTTTCTTACTTGGTTCGGCTTCAGGAATTTCTGAGTGGTTGTCTTCCCCCCCTAGTTGGCTGTATAGTCTTTTCTGGTTGGTTCCGAATAGTTTGTTCTGTTGGTATCCCTTATTCCTGTTCATGTACCGTTGGATCTTATGTGCTTTGGCCTTAAGCCTCTGTTTTACATCTTCTACTGTGTTTGTTTAGTCCCCTCCTCTTGTACTTTGTATTTCTCGTTGAGTTTCCTCCCTTGTTTTCTTGCTTCTTAGCCTTTTTTCTGCCATCTCTTTCAGTTTACTCAAGTCAGATCTCAACACCATGATTTGCTTTTCCAGGCGCCTTTTCCAAGGAGGTTGCTGTTTTGGTTTCTGTTGGGTTGGTGTGCTGGTGGTGTTGGTGTTCGAATCCCTATCAGTTCTGCTACTAATCTTGCTCCTGCATATACCAAGTTATTTGTTTCTGTGATACTGGTGGTGTGTATTATGCCCATTATTTCATTGACCTCACTTGTTTTTTCCCTTAATTTCTTGGTGTTGTAGGCTTTCATGGAGGGGATCTTTGTTCTCTCTGTATCTGGTTCCATTCATTGTCTAATATTTTCATACCCATTCCGTCCTCTCTGTTACTTCGTCGGTGTTTCTTCGTGTGTCGTTGTTTGATACCTCATCCTCCCTGTCGTCTTCTGTGGCATCGTCTCTCAGTTCGTCTTCGTGTAATTCGTTGTCGTGTGACATTTCCCTTTCCAGTTCTTCTCTTTCTGTTGGGAGAGCCAGTTGTTTTTTTCTTTATGTTCCTTACTTGGTCTGCCAGCCTCTGCTCTGTTTGGGGGGTGTTATTCCTCTCATTCCAGATGTTGACCAATCTTCTTCTATATCCTCTCTCCGTCGGGTTGCTTCTGATGTAGCATCTCCATATTTCCTTATTTTCTTCTCTTGTCCATTTCTTCCTTTTTGCTTCTGTAGCTCCAATCTCAGGCTGTTGATTACTGTCGTTATGGTGATCAAGTTGCTGGATGACGACCTCCAAGTACCTGACCGTCTTCCCCTTCAATTGGGTTGAATACCTGGTTGCCGGACGAAGCTCCTCTGTTGCCAAAGGTTCCATTTACGTCGTTGTCGTTTATTCCTTCATTTCTTTCCATCATTGCTGAGTTTTGCTATTTAAACCCATAGCTGGACCCCTACCCATCAGGGATAGGTACTCATTTACAGCTGAGTAGACTGAGGAAATTATGGTAAAGATCCTTTCCCAACGAATCAACGCCGAGGAGAGCGGTCAACCCATCCAACGACTGAACCAGCCCCAATGTTGCTTAACTTGACTCAAGTCCATTGACGACCTAACCCACTCCTCCACGCGCCACATTATTTATTATTATTATTATTTATTATTATTATTATTATTATTATTATTATTATTATCTTGAATCGGTGCTTCGCTAAAATTGTTTTCGCCAAGGCTATCAAATGGAAGTGCTTAAGATTATAATTTCCAACGACATATCCATTATTTTTAATGAATTTATCAGAAATTCATTAGATCTAATTCTCTCTTGAATGATAACATTCCATGGCCCTTGAGTATCGCCTACACAAGGTTTGCAAAAGAAAATTGATCTCCTTAGCTTCCGTTAAAATATTTTTAAAATTTCATTGTAATTGGCTTTAAGGTCATGATGTTTTGCCGCCTTTGATCAGTGCATAGTCATCAACTATCAGTAATTGCCAGTTTTAGGACCTCATGATTAGAACAAGGATAATCTTTTCATGCCGTAATTAGCCTAATTACCTGTCCAAGAGAGGTCCTCCCGCAATTACGGTGCAATTAATGAGAAATTAACGGTAAAATGAGGGAATATAGGTTCAATGGAAATACGAGGACGATTTGATTTCTTTGCAGTGAAATTTAATGTATGCAAAAAGTAAAATAAAATGTATATTGAAAGAATGGGTCTTTGATTTTGATTTAACATTATAAAAGCATTCCCAAGACTATTCTTGATGATATTTGCAAGTTTCGTGGTGCTCTAATTTAATTTTTAAACATGAGCTCTCTCTATCTAATTCCAAAGTCGTAAGGTCATCAGATTACCTCAAACGAAAAAGACTTCCAGAATCATGTAGTATAGTGAAAGGTAATTAGTTGTTCAATAAAAAAAATGATTCGGTTCGTCCTTTTCAAAGGAACATCGTATGACATTACTAGAACGGACGCATACAAACTTCGAAAATAATTCAAGCAACTGTCCATGCAAGTTTGCAAGGCATAGATTTCTCTGGCTACAAGTGAAATAATGCACGAGACCTCATTAGGGTGGACATCACCTACGAAGTAGAGATCAAATTCATGTCAGAAACGAAATAACTGTTTTCTCAAAAAATAGTTATTCAGATATTTCAAATTAGTAATGACATTTCCTGTTAATATACTGCACAGTAAAAGTTTTGTAATGATCATAATTTGCTTATTTAACGCTAAACATTGAAAAGTATATATATAGTGTATCATAGCATGTATAACACAAGGAAGACCCATGTTGCCACAGTGAACATTGGTCAAAGATTGGTTTTGAGTATAAGTACAAAATATTAAAGAAAAAAAATTGAATTTACTTTGCTAGTGCTACAAGGAAATATATAATAAGAATATATTGCAAAAGAAAAGGAAACAAAGTTCCGTTACACTGACTGCACTCTTTCGTATTTGTTGTATGTGCGGGGAGGAGGGGAGGGGCTAGGATGCTCACACACTCGGGGCTATTAAAACTCATGGCTAATAGCCCCGAGTTCCGATTGTCTGCTCTGGATACGTTGTCAAGATTTCCATGACCAACGCATCATCATGTCGTATTTCTACTGCTCATGTAGTTAATAAAGATTATAACGGTTTATTTGGTTCTGGCGAGCAGTGATGCATCCCTATTGATACATAGCCACAGGTAACTTAGCTCGTTTCTCCTTAATTAGGTTTGGCGGTCTCGAGTTCATTCTCAGTACATGGCATGGCAGATTTCACTGTGAGTTATGCAAGATTATATTTGGGAGTTCCTTAGGCATACTTGCTGAGCCTTCAGCAGCCGCTGCCTGGTTCCTCCCGGTCCTATCCTGGTTAAGGGGGAGGCTTTGGACGTGGGAGATATTGGGAAATGAGGTCGCATTTTTGTGTTTAGGTGTAGTACTTGGAAAGATTTAAAGGAATTTCTAAGAAATGCGTATAGGGTTGCTGAATATGGAGATTTGGTTCAGGATGCCATGATTTCCCTAAGAAAATATTTTTATAATATAGGGCTCTCATTTTGAAAGAAGGTATATGGGTGAATGATGAGGAGGTCAAGGCAACTGCAAATTTTCCTACTCCCAAGAACAAGAAAAACGTTCACTCGTTCATGGGAAGGGCAGAGTTTTTCCATGGATTTATTAGAGGAGTTTATATATTGTCGGCACCTTTGATAGATATGTTGAGGGAGGATCTACAATTTTCCTGGGGTGAAGATCAGCAGGTAATTTTTCAGGTCAAGGATACTTTAATGAATCCTCTAGTTCTGAAGTGCCCTGATTTTTTAAACTTTACTGTTCATATTGCTGACGGATGCTAGTCAAGAAGGAGTAGGTGCATGTTTGATGCAGAAATTTGAGAGTAAATTTCATCCAATAGCTTTTTGAAGCAAGAAGTTCAAAACGCAAGGGAAAGGTTAATGGCTATAGTGGACAAAGAGGCTTTTGTAGTGTTGTGTAGTTTGGTTCATAAGCTATTGTTAGTTCTTTTCAATAAGCTAGATCTTTCTCCTTAGAGTGGTTTTTGATAATTAGAGATTTTCATGCTCAGCTTAGTACACTGAGCGTAAACAATGTGGTGGCAGACGTTCTTAGTAGTAGTCTTTTGAACACAGAGGAGAAACATGTATATCAGTTTACTGGAGAAGAAACAAGATGAAAATGAGATTTTAGTTGAAGCAAAGGCGTTTCTTAGAGGTAAATTAGTGAGAAAGAGTTATAGATTGCCTTGTGTACTTTTGGTATTGGAGGGTAATTTACTAGTGATAAAAATAAAATATATATAAGTTGAGAAGTAGTAGGATAATGTGGATACAACACAGATTGCTGTATCAAAGGAGTTGATTCCAGTAGTTATGGGGATTGAGAAGAAGTATCGGAAAGTCCAAGGTCAGTATTTATTGGAAAATATGTTTTTTTCAATAGAAAAATCTGTAAATGAGTGTTTTGTGCATACTCCATATAAACTAGTGAGGGTAACATTTTGTAAACTGGGTACGTTTCTTATTCCAAGCAGGACTTATCAGAGGGTATGTATGGATTTAGAAAAAACATTTTTACAAGTCAGACGAGTTAACGAGGCTCGTGGAGATTTTCCCGTTAGGGAATAAGATGGCAGAAGAGGTTGCTGTTACATTTTAAAAAAATATATGCATACAGATCTGGTGCTCTGGAGATACTTAACACAGATAACGGGAGAGAATTTGTTAAAGAACATTAGGGTGTTTTGCAGAAGTTGTGGGGATAAAGAAAGTAAATATTCTTCCTTATAGGCCAGAAGCTGATGGGTTATGGTAGTGAGGAAATAGGAAAGTGCTCAAAGCTCTTAGAGTAACACTAGGTAGTAATGATAAGAATTGGGATAGATATTTGGATGTGGTTATACATTGTATGAATACAATGGTAAGTGACACCAATGGTATGTCACCCATAGAAGTATTATTTCATCATCCAGTTTGGGGTGCATTTGACTTATTGTCAGTACCTTCCTGTTGTGATATGATTAAATCGTTAGTTGATACAGCTAAACAGAGATATGCATATCTTAGTAGTATTCACGAGTTGAGGACTCAAGCTGTGGTCGTGAGAGGTAATGTGAAATTAGACAGCACAAGAGTTTTTGAAGATTAATGTCAGAAATTAATTAGATTACAAGTTAGGTCCCAAGTTTCAAGAGACGTTTTGTCTTACAGAGAATAAAAGAGGAAATATGTTTATAATCGTAAGTAAAGAAACGAGCTATGAAATTAGCACACATATCTAAGAATAAAAGAGCAAAATACTGTTTGTGGGTTTTGGGGTTAAACAATGATTTACATTTTTTCTCTTTCTTCTGTTTTCAGATGCAGAGATTTATCATGCTCCTTGCCTCGTGGCAACTGTAAATGCAGTGGGAAAGGTTTATTTGAAAACCATGCAAGTGTTCCAGGCATGAAACCAAAGGATACAAAGCTTTCATGCTGTCAAACTAAGAGGCATAAAAAAAAACAGTAGCCATTTAGCTATATGTGCAACAGTAGTGGTTACAGTAGGAGTTGGCGGAGTAGGAGTTACCAGTCTAGTATGGGGTGAGGTGTTGGATGCTAAAGAACTGCTGATCAAGGTAGAGTTTTGAAGAAGTAAAGTAGCTGTAATGGTGGGTTAACGAGTTGTTTGAGGATTTGAATAATACATACAATGTGTTACAATTCACTCTTCAAGGGGTTAGAGGTGGCCTAGACTTCACAATAGCTTTATTTACAGTTCATACTACAATTTTAAATATTCAGGCAGTAATACCGCTTCTGAAGGGCGTATCTCTGAAGATGTTTTGCCTATAGGGGTGTTCGTATCAACTTTGAAGGGTACAGCTTACTAGTGGAGGTCCAACATAATTTTCACTGGCAGTGATTTATAGATATTATGGGATAATAAAGGTATATTCGTCAGACAGAGGGTTGATTATGGAATTTCCAACTACTGATAAGAAACGTTTTGTAGCTTTATAATAAGACTTTTCCCAGTAGTACATATAATAACTGAGTAGTAATGTTAAAGGGAATAGAGACTATGTATATATAAAGGTGCAAATATCGGTCGTCAGCAATAGATTATAAAGAAAAGTGTACATTGTTCCATAATGAACTTGTTTGTGACAATAAGGATTTTACATTAAGCGGTTTGTGAAAGTCAACTGACGCATGCTGTGACAGCTACATAATGTAGTTTTAAACCAGTTCTCGAAGACTATATGATGGTTCATATGAAAATGTCCACAGCAGTCATTTGTAAGAGTTGCGACATAACCAAGATCTGTGAAAATTCGCCTACACCATTCATTTTAGAATGGCTGCAGTGTATGATGGAGGATGTTAAAAATAGAGTTCATCCATAGTCAGCAGGAAAGTCTATAAATTCGACAGCAAATATTGTTCTACGACATACATCATCATCACCATGATTAGTGGAATTATTGGATGCAGCAGAGATAACTGTTACCAGTATTAAATAAAGGAAGAAATTTATTATATAGGACTCTTACATAAACATGATTGGTGTTGCCTGGTGTTCTAGTTGCGTTGTTAGTGATTTGTTTGATAATGAGTGTTGCTGCCGAAACTTCGACAAGAGAGATTGTATTTTGCTACAAGTTGTAATGTCGTTTTGTATATTTTCGTTATATACGTAAGGAGGAATTGCGTATTGTGTAAAAGGAAGATATTATGTTTTGTTGCATTTGTATTTAGTTGTGAAAAACGTTGTGTTTGGCTGTTTCGTGTATTAGGATGTAAGTATATGTGTAATAGTGTTTAAGTACCGGCCATCGGTTGTTTGTTGATTCGATAATTAGTCGAACTGTTTGGTGTTGGTTAACAACGGCCACGAGTGATCAGTCATAGTTAAGATATCACCCAGACAAGACGCTGTCTTGTGTATTTCCGTGAGTCATAGAGGTCTCCAAGCCACTTAAGTATTCCTTGTATCGAAAAGTTCATTTAGGGAAATTCCTTTAGGAGATATTCATATCGAAGAATAAGGAGAATTTTCTTGTGGTGTCCTTTAGATGAGGGTTATGAAATAACAGAGATTGTGCTAACGTCGATCTCAGTTGTGGATGTTATAGAAAAATACCATTAAGAGGTTCTTCTCGCTACAGATGTTTTATGTGTAGCCTTCTGTGTCATGGTTAGACACACCTGTCAGTGGACATAGCTACTATAAAAAATATAACCACTTAAGTGAGCTGGTTTCATATATGGTGACGTTCCCTTTGAACGATAACCGGTTTGTTATCTAGCAATGGTTTCTTAAGTTTCTGACTTGGGCAGCAAACAGGCCTTAGCTCAAGCACACTAACGCACAAAGTAATGCACTAACAAAATACATTAATTTAAATAGACATTATAAAAACATAATATCAAATTACGTCTTGCAAATTGCTAAAGAGTCACATTCGACTCGTAAGAAGCGTTAACTTCGTTTAAAACATAGATCATTATTAATGTTAAAAACATAAGTTACTGACAACCGAACATCGCATGACCTCGGTCGCCTGTTGTTTAGTCTTTCGAGGTTGCTATCATGACAACCTCGGTTATGCATCGATACTTTCCTCTCTCTCTCAAACTGTTCATCATATATATATCTGTATATAACTGTTATCCGTGATTACACATGAAGGTATTATCATAAAATGGAGACAATATAATACTTTTTGGGGAGAGAAATGGTAGATATCTCATTTATACTTTTTTTTTTTATAAATGTTTCATTTGTTTGGAGAGTTTCTTTCTACTGTCATGCATATTTTTTTTTTATTTATTTAACTTTTTATACGCTAGATTTACAGAATAAACTATTTTTAGTAAAGACGGTTTAATTTCAACCCAATAGAGATAAGTATCAGTGTGTGTTAGAGAAAGAGAGAGACAAAGAACGAGAACGCTGCTCAGTCATGTCTACCAACGCTTCGGAAGGTAAGCAAAATGTTTGTTCGTTTTGGTAACATATGTATTTTATATACATTCTGTTCCTGGGACATGATGTGCCAGTGCAATGGCCTGTCCTGCCTGCCTGCCTTTCTATTGTGAGCCGAAACATACAGATAATTAACAAGTTTTATGCTCTCAATTTATTTCCTATGATCCGTAATAAGAGTACTTCAAAATGCAATATTTTGAAAAATTAACAGGATCAGAGAGGAAAGAAATTATTAATGGTAACGAGTTCCCTGTTTTCAGTTAAACCGGTAAAATGAACTCCTTAAAGATAACAAGGTACGTCCAGATTAACGGGATCCACTGGGAAGGTCAAAGACCTTGAAAAATATTCAAATATTTCGTTTTGGGAAAGGTTTTCATTATTTTCGTTTTTTCAGTGCCGAATTTCAGTCACGAATACTGATAGTGATATGTGACTTTTTTTTATTTAATGCACAATGTTTAAAATGTTATAAAAGAGCAGTAATAAAACTCACTGTATATGACGATAGAAAAAAAGTTAGAATCCTATCAAAAGTTAATGGACTCCGATACTGTGTAGGTAAATGGCATGTTCCAGTTTGCAGATAAACGATGAAAGCGTTAGCGGTCTTCACAAAAATATTGCTAATGAAGAATGCCATTCAAGTTTTAGTTAACACCGTTGTCTTAGATGGAAGTAAAAGACAAAACATAAATGTGTTATAAAACAATATAGAAATCTAATTCGAATATATAGGTCATACAATTAGCGATGAATGCAGTGCCGTTTAATTGGCAGACATTTTAATGACAGTAAGAAAAATTCATATTTGCATAAAAGTGAGGTGTGATGAATAAGAGATAGTGTCCTTTTAAAAGCAATTTTTTTTTCTCTCTCTCTCTCCCTTCGTCGGTGCAGGTGCTATAACTAGTAACAATAATATAAATAACAACAAAATTGTTTTTTAGTAAAAATCTGAAATACGCCCTAAGTTCTCTGAACTGTTGATTAAGAAACCAGAGCGATGAGCTGAAATTACACTGTAAATGTTTGCTCTCGTTACCACAAGTGACTAATAAGCGCTTCAGTGGCATGGTCGGTATGGTGTTGGCGTGCCACCTCCGTGGCCGCGAGGTTGATTCTCGGGCATTCCATTGAGGCTTGAGAGATGTGAGTTTCTGGTGACAGAAGTTCACTCTTGACGTGGTTCGGAAGTCACGTAAAGCCGTTGGTCCCGTTGCTGAATAACTACTGGTTCCATGCAACGTAAAAACACCATACAAACAATGTAGTGGCTAATGCACCCTAAGCACGGTTGCTTCACAGAGTAGTCTTCTGTTGGCACTTGAAAAGTCTCCTTCAAAACTCGAGCTATACACGTATATAATACAGTTATGTTGCAGTTTTTCATGGTGAAATATGTATACATTTTTGTTTTTAAGTTTTTTTCATACGTGTGTGGATAAGTAGGTACAATGGCAGATTTTATTCTTGATTCAACATTCTACGCATATTGTATCTCATATTCACACTAACGCTAGTATGTTCTCAGAAATTTAGACATTTCCCTTGGTCTCCTAAAGACAAACGGTTTTATTATTTTCTTTTGTAAGATTTAATTTGATTTGCGTCAATATGAATTGTAATTGTACTTCTTGTATGAG
>NC_087220.1:9843275-9848713 GCF_015104395.2 Macrobrachium nipponense
CACTGAAATGACAGGTGTTGGGTGACGTCATGGAATCTTCCCTCTTAATGAATTCATTACTTGTTAATGAAGTCATACTAAGGGGTAGTGCCTAATCAAGGGAGTTTGTGCCTTTGTCTAGGTTATTTTATCTTGCTTGAGGTGTGTCTACAGAACTATAGTTCATTACCAATCTATCTTTCAAGTGACTGAGTGCGACTGCTAGAGAGACTGGGAAAAATGTCCTGAGAGGTGAGCATAGAAGAGTGATTTTACTAATCCATTCTCTTTCCAGCGTCGGAGACTATGTGATGGACCGATGCAGTGAACTTTAGTTTCAACTGTTTTGCTTTTATGTGCTTTCCTTTTTACATATTTGATTTTTTTTTTCTTTTTTACCATGTCGTTTGATTGTAAAGGGGACCATATTTTTACTCTGACAGGAACTTGAATTAGCCTCATGAAAAAGGTCTGATCACTTGAGTACCAGAGTAAGGAGACTGTTTCTTATGTGACATTTTATTTTGTTGAATGAACATATTAATGTCCGAGTGGAGATGATTTATTTTCTGTTCCACTGGAAATTAGTTCAGTTTCCCGTTTCTCGTTGGAGAACGATTCGTTCTCTGTGTAGGGCGTCTGTATTTGTTAATCTAAATCACCTTAATAGCTGAAGATTTGTTTGTTATTGTTCATGTAATAAATTTTTATTTTCATTTATATAGATAGTAATATGCTAATTCTCAGTTGTCTTTGTGTGCATTAAAGAATAGGATTTCAGGTCGATCAACAACAACCGTGTTCCAGTTCAAAGGTGAGACTTATCCCTCTCCATATATATATATATATATATATATATATATATATATATATATATATATATATATATATATATACATTGTGCGTGTGCTTGTGTTTGTGTGTTTGATGCCAATGCAAAGCACTGGACCTCTAAGGTCAGTCAGCGCTGGCAGGGAAATTGAGAGTAAAGAGATGTTAAAGGTGTAGCAGTAAGAAAACCTCGCTGTTGCACTAAGAAACAATTGTTAGGAGGCTATGGAAATAAAGATGGAGGAAAATATATGAACGGAGGTGCAGTAAAATGAATGAAATGAGAAACTGTAAAGAACTTAAAGTAAAACCTACAATATATAGCGGTGAGGTGCACTGATCTCACTACCCTCCCTGTGTGGGTTGTTATTGAAAGTAAGATGTCATAATGAGGTTTCTTTGATTAAATATGTATTTATTATTTGTTTCCAAAACGTGATTTTTTTTTAAAGATTGAACATTTTTAAAGAAAGGGATATTCTAAATATTTCTATCAAGATATTTTATTAGTTTTTTCTTCTAGAGAACAAAATAAATAATGCTTTTCTGGCTACTGAAACACAATATAATCATAATATGAATCAAGTCTCCATTATATAGGAATATACATAATAGGCGAAATTGAAAACTTATTAAAGAAAAATATTTTTATATAATCGACTTTATCTACGTCACCTCTGTTTAAATAATGGGATTTATAAGGCTGAGATAATAATGATCTTCCGCTCCTTTTGAAGTTAGCTTTAAAAACTCCACCGAAATGTGCGAAAACTTCGACGGCTCCGAGGCACCTTAAGCCTGAAGCCATCATAATGGAAAAGCTTTTCATTTAAGATGAACAATTTTTCAGTGGACCTAATGAGGTATATAGACGAAGAATTCTCAACATTACAGTAAATCGACATATTACGAGTATTCTTCCCCGAAAAAACTCCTTATGTACTGAGAACGAAGTGTCATTTTACACTGTGGAGGAAAATATAACGTTTTGTATTGCTCTATTTCTCCGTGAAAGTCGCACAGATTCTGAGGGAAGGGGAAAGTGCTGGTATAACAATGCCGGTACAATGGCAAAGAACAATAATAACCCGGACGAGTGAGTTAAGCGAGAGAGTAAATATAATGTGAAGAGAAAAATGGTATTTTCTAAAACGTGATGTTACAACACCTAATTTTACTCATGACAATAACCTGTTCCAACATAATGATTTTCATTTGTACAGTGATTCGCTACTATGCACTGTAAGGCATAATTTTGTTCATTCCTTTATTTCTTCTACTCCTTAAATGTTTTACGAGGCCTTTCGAGTGAACTAACGTCTTTTAAGACATTTAAATTGCAAGTTATATTTGATGTATCTCCCTCCCCTTACATGCAATATTGATAGCGTTCTCATTTGTATTCAAACTTTTAGTTCGTACCTAAAGATATAGTTTGAATTCCTCAAATTCTGCGTGTGTAGAATAGCTTCCCGTTAATGAAGTCAGATATTAGTGTGCATCGTTCTCTCATAACCATGCTTTCATTGAATAGCATAGTATATGAATTTTTCCAGTATTTATCTTATTATACAACCTGAGGAATTCAAACTATATCTTTAGGTACAAACTAAAAGTTTAAATAAGGGTGAGAACGCTATAAATATTGAAATTTAATTAGTATCTTTTGCAAGTAATGGGAAGGAGATTACCTCGGTAAAATCAGCATTGAAACCCCTATATCAATAATTCATATAAGTATAGTTATGTTTTCGATAATTTCTAAAACTAGAGATCAGTTTTCTGTAATAATCGGATCCAAACCAGAATCAAACCCTTCGCCATCTGCACATGCGTAGTATCTACTGATTAACCACAACATAGCAAGGGTACGGTATTACCTTTTTTTTTATGCGATTTTCTTCATTAAAACATTCATTTACCTTGTAAATCCATTCGAATGACTTTCGTAACATTACGGTGACGTATTTCGTTATAAAGTTAGTTTAGATGGGTTTGAAATTAATAATTTAGCAGTTTGGCAACAATCCTTCACTACATACTTGGTATTCACGATCGTCTTTGGTGGGGACAGGGTAGGTAGGTTATTGGGAGGTTGTGGGGTACCTGTGTCATTAGGTTGGAACAATATATATATATATATATATATATATATATATATATATATATATATATATTATATACATATATATTATATATATATATATATATATACAATATATATTATATATCTTATATATATATATATACTATGTATGTATCATATATATATATATATATATATAATATTATATATATATATATATATCTATATATAACATCATACATACATACATACTACATATACATACATACATACATACATACTACATACATACATACATACATATATATATATATAGTATATATATATATATATATATATATATACATACATATATATATATATATATATATATATATATATATATATATATATATATATATATATATATATATATATACATACATATATATATATATATATATATATATATATATATATATGTATATATATATATATATATATATATATATATATATATATATATATATATATATATATATATATGTCTGTGTCTGTGTCTGTGTGCGTGTGTGTGGTTGTTGTGGGTGGGGGGATAATTCTCTTTCACAGTTATTGACTTTTTTGAGACAGACTTTTCATAGTTTCTCACTTCTGCTTTCAGTCTTTCCTCAAAAATCTGGATAAGGAGACACAGTCAGGGGCGTTTCCACTGATTTCACTTCCTATGGTACTAAGGTACAACAACATCCTCATTCCATTTATAGCACCAAGAGAAAGGCAGTTTGGTTTAAAGGGGGATGCTATTGCTTTTATTTACAATGATTAGTTTCCTAGAGGGTTAGTTGATTATTTACATTATATTTACAAAGTGTATATGTAGCATTACAGTAAACTTACATCCATTTTCTAGTTTTTATATTCTAATGAAATATTGTTTTCTTTGTGGTATTTTGAAAAAAATGACGGAGTAAAAGTGAAACATATTTAAAAAATCAGTATCAAAGATCTCAGTGGCATAAAGCCCATCGTCTACAGCGTATAATATATATATATATATATATATATATATATACTAATATATATATATATTATATATATATATATATATATATATATATAATATATATATATATATATATATATATATATATATATATATATATATATATCATATATATATGTTATGTATGTATAGAAGAGTAGGAAAGCATTTCATGTTAAAGGTCATATTTAAATGTTGCAGAAAAATATATATTTACATCGCTGATCTATAAATACCATTTGCTGTTAAAAAAAATGGGTGGCAATTCAAACAAATGTCATAATATATTACAAAAATCTGTTCAAACAAACATTTCAAATTCCCTTGGCTTGCAAAAGACTGTAATTTAATTTGAGCATTTAGCAAAATACAAATAGATTATTGGCAGCGGATATTTGATTGTATTTGTTTCAAGTGGAAGAGCAAAAATAAACTTTTCTTCACCTTTATTTTTCTGACAAATTTATGAAATGTTTTGCGAGAACTGTTTCGTTCCGTTTACAGATGTTAATAATATTCGAAAATTAATAGTTATACATTTATGCTACTGAAGAGGTTTTATTGTTTTCCATATATAAGTTCACATGTCAGTTTCAATGCACACATAGTAATCATGTATAACAAAGCAAAACCTTGGGAACTGTTATGCTGTAGAGTTCGTGAGTTCTTTTACCTGCTTCCTTTTCTATCTTCATTTGCGATCTGGTTCTATGTTTCATGTCTTTATTATTCTTCTTAATTGGTAGTTCTGGATTAATAGCGGCAAGTCTCTCAGGAGTGTTTAATGCAAAAAAATACATATGTACAATTACACAAGTTACAACTTAAGTATATCTAGTTTGAGTAATTTCTCAGTCGATGGTTTTGAATTCTCGGGAGTTGTTTCTTTGTTGTTTTGTGACAGTTATCTTTGCAGTTGCATATTATTTGCCGTGACAGACTGTTAAGTCTACAACTGATTCTTGCTTTGTTGACTGAAGATATAACTGACTTACGGTATACACCAGTTCTTTAAAGGTGTCTTGACGGAGTATCCTCTATGAGCCATGATTGATGCAGTCGTAATATGGGAACAATCCACCGATTTTATGATGATCTCCAGTCCTTCACGCCTTCAGTTTTCTAGAGGAACCTTGTCAGATGGCGATTAGCAACACGTCTACAGGAGGTACATCTTCACACGCTGTATTTCGTTTTGAGGAGTTCGCTTGCGCCGAGGATTCGCACGCGCCTTCTCAACATAGGCTTATGTAAAACAGGAAAATACGTTGGCGAAGAAGTTCTCTTGGTTCCCATATGGACAAGTTTCCCTTTTTTTTTATATATTTATTAGTTATTATATTCTAATCCTTTTTCTGAGTGTGGAGCCAGCCCAGTGTTTTCTTTTAATTTTATATAAACTATTGTGTATGAACGATGGCTGGGCAAGAGCCAGGCTGTAAGTGGTCCGAGCTCCTGTTATATATAGTTGATAGATAGACGTTGTAAACAATGACAATTTTTGAACTAATAGATATC
>NC_087220.1:9849213-9854213 GCF_015104395.2 Macrobrachium nipponense
TCGTAATTCCCTCATTTCATGCCACACAGAATACTATAAGATTTTCATTTATGATCATATAATAACTAACAACATGACGTTTTAATTTACTTAGTGATTTGAGTAATAGTATTGTAACAAATTATCAAGTAAAATCCTTTCAAAAATGCCGATTACATCTTGGTTCAAATGAAATTATATCATTGACTTCACCGTTATTACGTTCCAGTACTTCAGAAAAGACTTCGTATTGTGGACTGGTAAGACATCTGTCGGAGAAAAACCGGTTTCCTACACGTGTACGATTCTATAGTTGAATGTTTTATGATTTTTCACTTCTACAGGCCTAATGACAACATACCACAATTAAGGACATGCCAAATTTTACTTCATGTCTCGTAACACATGCGTCTTGAATGAACGCTCCTTTTTGTATTCACTATGGCATGACTTCAATGCATTGTTTCATCTCAGTTTATCAATTATTATTGTTGATATTTATAACCTGAATTGCCAATATTTAATCTTGTTACGAGTTGGATGTGACTCTTAAATTATTTTTAACAATGTAATCTAGCACTGTTTCTACATTACAAGTTATGAGTCAATTTCATGAGTTAAAATTCTGAGTTTGTATGCTTATTAGCAAGCAAGCGAGGGAGGCATTGTTCGTCGCTCGAGCATATTCAGGCTCAGGTTTTCATAGCGTTCGCACGCTAACCACTTTGTACTATAGTCAAATAAAAACCGATAATGTGTTTCATTTAAATATGTCTATTTAACACCCTGGTCATAGCTTTGCAAGAAAGCATCACTTTATTTTCAGGGTTTTTTCTTTACTTATTAATGTCAAGAAATGACGATTAAACATAAAGTTACTTAGCTTCCTCCCACTGTTTTGTGTTAATGATTCGGCCTCAGGTGTGAAGAAAGTAGGTCAAATATCTATTAATACTTCGGGAGGAAGTCTGCCCCACAGATACCCTCCGCACAATTTTATCTGAGAGAGAAAATGAGATAATGCTTTATGAGTTGATTCAAACACACACACACACAGATATATATATATATATATATATATATATATATATATATATATATATATTATATATATATATATATACATATATATCTGTGTGTGTGTTTGTGTGTGCCCGTGTGTGTGCGGAAAAAAAAAAATAAACATTGAGTATGTATCCTGATTTATTTTGCCTTTAGTTTTCTAATACATCTTCATTAGTGGACTTGATACTTAGCGGTAGAAATTTAACAGTATTTGTGTATTTGCATTTGTAATGTGTAAGTGAAAGGATCAACACGCACAACTAAGCCCCATAATATATATATATATATATATATATATATATATATATATATATGTATGTATGTATTGTATACATAATACAGTTCATTCTTGCATGAATATTGCAGTGAATATGTCAACGAAGACTACCTGTCAGTTCAACTGCGACCGTTTGGCGGATGATCCCACACGTAGAGTGGAACTGTCAGTCAGACCGTCAACTTGAGGTCATCACCCTCAGTGCTTTCCTTGCCTTCGTTGTGGCAACACTATATGGCACCGATGGAAACTCTGCTGGCTTTTGAAGGGGTGGAGTTACGTATACTATTTGCTACTGCAATTCACTTAAAAATAGGAAAAAATCAAAAAGGCATAACTGGATATGGTCTAAATACTACCTATCAAAAAGAGATACCTATTCTCATACCATATTAATAAATAAAATTGAATTAGAACTGGGGGTTGGTTCAGTTATTTATGTAATAGAACGTGAAGCCTATTTTCATAAGTAACACCTTCCATAAAGAGCCAGGATACTGGCAAGGGCATACACCAAATTGTATTTATCACATGGAAATATTAATTTTTTATTAAATGATTTGGAATCACAATGGTCGACAATTAGCTCTAGAGGTCCTAACAATGAAAAAGAAATAGGCCCTTTACATACTCATATAGTGGTCTGAGCGGCTAAGATCCTTCCCAGACGATTCCCATCGGTGGACTGTTAAGCTCTGGAGAGTGCACTGACTCCGCCCACAAACTGTCATCTACGCGTAAGTTTTAACGCCAGATTAGATAAACAAATAGGTGGACTGACAAGTAATCCCCCTCGTAGACACCCGGTCTTAGGCTTAGAGGGAAAGTTTGGAGAGATGCGTGACCTAATTTCCCCTCACATCGTCTGATAATCATTATGACATTTTCCTCTCCCTTTGCTCTTTCCCAAAAAGGAAGTTCAACCTCATGTCTGCTTTGCATAACGTATAGCAGTTTACTTAAATACTGCATGGAATATCGACGCAATTCCATATTCCGCACGAGATGGAGGCAGAAAATAAACTCTCCTCACCGGAAGACGAAGAAGAAAAGTCTTAGAAATGAAAATATGAGCAATGATTTAAATTTCATGAACGAAAATAAGAAAAAAATGTGTAAACTTCTTTTTTTTTTCAATCAAATCTAAAAAAAATTTTAATGGTTAAAGTCCTTACTGTATCCAAAGACAACAACATGATCATGTCAAGTGTTACCTTGAGGTAAAACAAGGTCTCTTGGTTGTGCGTAGAGATGAAACGCCTTTCAAAGAAGAGAAGAGCTTAGGAAAAAGTTTGTCGACTTTCATGGAAGGAAATGCCCCAAAAGCGGCAGATAAGCTTCTTGTCTTTCCTTCCTGTAGATAACGGGAAAATAAAATATTGTAATTCTCGTGGCTTTGTATTGTTCAAGCCTCCCTGCCATGCCTGTCTTTATATTGACTTTTCCCAAATAAAAGAAAGGCATGAAATAATTATACACACACACACAAACACTCACACACACATATACACACACACACACATAAGAGCTGTTTATTAACTAGCGTACAAAGTTTACTGTACATACAGTCAATGTATAATATAAGAACCAGAAAAATAAAAATAAGCAATTAGAAAAACATTGGTCATTGAAATACAGGAAAGTTAGTTACTGTAACAACCTATTTAAAATGATTTACAACCAGTTCGAAGGTTTCAAAACAAAAATATATGTTAAAACAATTCATCTATTAATTAAAATATGTTCTTAGCGAAAGGACAACATTGCTTAGTTTGCAACCCAAGGCAAAGGTAGCCGTTCGACAAACGCGCCTTATACCCCAGCAAGCAAGCATAACACATAAATTGAAACAATCCTCTGTTTTAAAATTATCTATAACCAATTCAATGATTTCATAACATACAACAACGCTTCAAACGCGTACAGTGAAAAGAAGTCTTTGTTTAGTTTGTACTGTCCTTTAACTATTTGTAAGAAAAAAAGGATCTCTTTTAAACACCCCCGAATTATAATTAAAACTGTTGTAGTTACTTATGGCAATGCATGTACTGTCAAGTAGACATCTCTCTACATAGGTATTCCGTTTCAGCAGTACTCGAGAACAATTCCACAAAATGGCGTCATTACATGATTGATTATGGAATTTAATGGCATTGCTACTATCCTTTCTCCTGATACTATAATTGTGCTGACTTTTTCGTACCTCAAGTTCCTTTTTCGACTTTCCAATATCGTACTTCTTACATGAAAATGGGATCTGATAAATAATACCTTATCATATTTAGCACTATTTCTTAAAAGATGGTTGCCTATCAACAATCTTATAGGAATTGCTTCTACGTTGGGAAGATTCAAGAATGAGCTGTCATTAATCAGCGGAGAACATGAAATTAGATATGCTAACAAATTGACATTATGACTTCTGCTTTCAGATCTACAGGTGACCTTCCTTCTTTATGTCAATAATGTTAGATCATGGTTTTATTGACCAAACTTCATTTCGCCAGCAGCTGTCTTTCCACTATAAACTTGTTTTCAAGTTTGCATCCTATTGCTTTATATCTGTTTTTGGTGATTGCACTGCATCTGCTTCCTTACTTATCTATAATGAATATTGATGATCGACATCTTTCATATTCCCCTCTGCTCCTATGTGTCAGCTGTCTTATAATATCTGCTTCTTACCTATCTTTGATTTTGTTGATAATTCGCTCCTCGAGATTATTCCCTTTCATCTCAAAGCCCTTTTCTGTTTATCGCAGACAGTCTCCGGTCATTTCACTCTTCTATTGATTCTGAATTGGCAATCTTTGCCCAATAGGAACCTGGGCATTTGAGACTGCGTCTTCAGATTTGTCTGTTGTCTCTTTTGACCAACTTTTAGATACTTTTTAAATTGCAAATTTAATTGAAACACTCAATTCTATCTCCATTTTGGTTGTCCAGTTACTTGTGAATGGCTCCAAAAGTCCTTGGTTGTAATTCTACGCATCTCCTTACATACTGAACGAGGTCACTCTATACGAGTAAAGTTGGATATCTGTTAGATGAAGAAAGGTTAGATGCAGGTAAAAGCGAAACTGCAGTAAAATTGAAGTAAACCATTTTGAGAAAGAGTTGGGGATAAGATATCCCCATCCAGACGGCAGGTGGCTAGGAAACCGATTATTATGCAAATGCTTCCTTCTGTAATGGGAAACTGTCCCCGGCACTACAATTGCAATTACAATGCATGGCTAAGCTCATATTAACGCATGAGGATCATTTAATTGCAAATAGAATGCCATGAATATGTCCAGCCACCCCCAAATTAAACTCTAATGCATAGGAGAAAATAAGATTAAAAAACAAATGACTAAAAGTCATGTAGTTATAAGGATCGTGCATAATTTTTCGTTTATGTTTATAAGATCACAAGAAAAGATAAAAGTTACAAAAGTAAATGTTTTTGGCAATTAGTTGCTGGCTATTTTCGGCTTGATGGATATATCCCCCTCTGTCTCTTCCTTTTGATTTCAGTAACTATCGTTTAATACAAAAATATTTTGATCAGAATACCCTAAGAGACTATAGTTATAATATATATATATATATATATATATATATATATATATATATATATATATATATATATATTATATATATATATTGTAACCTCTACGAAGGAAAAAACTCTTTT
>NC_087220.1:9859213-9891713 GCF_015104395.2 Macrobrachium nipponense
CACTACTTTAGCTATCATGACATTTCTATCAAAATAGGTGTAGCTAGTAACTTGTTCTTAAGAGCCTTACGAATTTGTTCCCCAGAATTCCTGGAAAAAGAATTTGAACTAATTCGCAAGCAACTTCGTCTTAAAAATATCCTGACCATATAATTGAGAAAAGCAATTCACAAAGCTAACGTAATTTTCTACCGACCCCCTAAAGACAAGACCAGAGATACAACCAACAATAAAATAATAATTCCCCACCTGGACACGATTAAGAGAATAACCAACCCCCTCGGAAAATCGAACCCTTTTGTATTTACTTACCCAAACACCTTAGCCAAATCCCTGATTAACGTCCAACAAAAGACATCTCCAAAGGACTCTCGGGGTATACGAAATCCCATGCCAGGACTGTGACCAATCTTACATCGGATTTACAGGTAAATCCCTTCCCCAGAGATTAATACAACACAAACGGTCAGTTAGGTATGGACAACAGAACTCGGCTATTTTCAACCATATAAATGAACATAACCATAGAATAAACTGGAATTTTGTGTCACGTGTAATTTATAGCAGCAACTGCCGGTACAAGAGTCAAATGATGGAATCGGCCTTAATAAAGAGAGGCAGGTAATGAACATCTCAAAAGGAGGATGGATTTCGGACACGATCGACAACGTCTTCATTCAACCAACCCTTAAGAAGATTAGAGGAAGATTATCAGCGGGGGTGACTTAAAATGGCTTGTTTGTGGATGGACCTCTTGGTATAAATACCACCTTTTCTGTGAACTTTTCTCATTCATCTACCTGAAGAGGAGACAGCAGTCTCTGAAATATAGTACTTTTCTCTATTTTGGTGTTTTTTATGGGCTCCTTTTATTAGATATATATATATGTATATACACACATATTTGTGAAGTAACATACCTGACTCCATATTGTTTTTGTCTTCTGACTGAATATAAACTCTTATAACTATTTTGTTTTTCATGTATAACTACTTTTTGAGAAAGAAAGCGATAAATATATTCAATTAAAATCATTTTTCATTATTGCAATAAAAAGTACCAATGTAATTTTTTTTATTCAGTCGATTTTAATGAAAACTTCTGAAAAAAATTCTGCCCTGGATGAAAATATTCCAATAATTGGCAAAGAAATCACAATAAAAAAATATTATATTTAGACTTTTCAAACCTAACTAAATAGAGAGAGAGAGAGAGAGAGAGAGAGAGAGAGAGAGAGAGAGAGAGAGAGAGAGAGAGAGAGACTTTTTATCGCTTAAAAATCTTTGCCACGGACTAAATTTCCTTATGATTTCCTTATAACTTTTACCGAAAGAAAATGCTGTTGAAAGGTTCTGTATGTTTCTCTTGTTATGAGAAATGGAGACATATATAATTCATTCAAAAAACCAGAATCTGTCATCGATATTCCGGATTTCACCATTATTATAATAAATCAATGTTCTTATGTCTAATTTTAATAAGAAGAAAATTAATTATAACGAAAAGAAATGTAAACAAAGATAGAGGACAGTGATTCTGTACTATGATCTTGACCCAAAGGAACCGTGAGGATTCATACTTTTGCACCTAATGGTTATGGTATCTTGGATCAGGAAAATTACAGTGCCTTTTTTTTTAGTTCCCCATAAATATACACATCCTATACATTTCAAGTGAATCGTAACTGGCTAGACGGAGATTCGGGTCCGAAATGCTTATACAACTATATTACTAAACTTTTTTTTTTTCAAACCATAATGAGTCAGAATTTTATATCATCTCACCCGATAGCGAAATTGAGCATAATTTAAACATTTTCAAGAAGATAATTCTGAATCTGAAAATATGTAGACAGTGTACTTGATGTCTGCTATTATTTCACTTTCACTATTGATCCCTGACATCCTTTCCCGGCCGAGAACAGCCAGAATTTCTGTACAGCAGCATCAATAGGCAGTAAATGTGCTCCGGTGTAGATCATATCAGTCCAGAGGTCCTTTATCCCTCAAACCGTTGGACTGTGAAACAGCCTTCCTTGAGGATTTCGTGAGACTGGAACGTCAAAAGTTGAACCGAACAAACTACCTTAAAACTAAGATTTTGCATTTAATACATTATATAAATGTTTTAATTCATTAATTTCACTTTTTTTCTTTTTTATGAGTGAGATCTTTTCTTTTTGTATTTCCCGGCAACTCCTTAATTTTTTAATGAACACTATATTTCCATTCAATGGCTTTTGTGGGTTTGTTCCATACGAAGGAAGATGCAGTCTCCAGTGACATTGGCTGGGGGGTATTTTCCCTTAGCTGCCACGCATTGATTCCCTCCCCAGTCTATGTATCCGAATACACTTGAATCTTTCTCTCTGGAAAGGATACATTTTTCTTTCGTCATAAAAGTATCATTAATTTTCCTGTTGTTGAAAGGAAACATATGAGCATTTATTCATTATTATAATAATGATTAAATACGAAATATTGATGATAAATTATGGCTTTGTGGATGAATTATACGCTTGAATCCTTCTCTCTGGAAAGGAGACTAAATCTCGCATATCTCTACACATACGGCGCTGTTTTGTTTTTATCGTACCAAGCTTATTTTTCCACCGCTACATTATTTAATTGTCGCATCCATCTCAAGTCGGCTACTGCGAACCCCCTCCCCCTCCCCCCCCCCTATCCTTCCCGCCCATCTCCCAACCCCCCCCCCCCAAAAAAAAAAAAAAAAGTTCCATTGAGCATCTTCCTTAGCTGTTAGAGCTAGTTTTTATTATTATTATCATTATTATTATTATTATTACTTATCTTCAATCGGTGCTTCGCTAAACTTGTTTTCGCCAAGGCTATCAAATGGAAGTGCTTAAGATTATAATTTCCAACGACATATCCATTCTTTTTAATGAATTTATCAGAAATTCATTAGATCTAATTCTTTCTTGAATGATAACATTCCATGGCCATTGCGTATCGCCTCCATAAGGTTCAAAAGAAAATTGATCTCCTTAGCTTCCGTTAAAATATTTTCAAAATTTCATTGTAATTGGCTTTAAGGTCATGATGTTTTGCCGCCTTTGATCAGTGCATAGTCATCAACTATCAGTAATTGCCAGTTTTATGACCTCATGATTAGAACAAGGATAATCTTTTCATGCCGTAATTAGCCTAATTACCTGTCCAAGAGAGGTCCTCCCGCAATTACGGTGCAGTTAATGAGAAATTAATGGTAAAATTAGGGAATATAGGTTCAAAGGAAATACGAGGACGATTTGATTTCTTTGCAGTGAAATTTAATGTACGCAAAAAGTAAAAAAAAAAAAAAAAAAAAAAAAAAGTATACTGAAAGAATGGGTCTTTGATTTTGATTTAACATTATAAAAGCACTCATAAGACTATTCTTGATGATATTTGCAAGTTTCGTGGTGGTCTAATTTAATTTTTAAACATGAGCTCTCTATATCATTTCAGATGATATGATCAAAGCTCATTCCAATTCCAAAGTCGTAGGGTCATCAGATTACCTCAAACGAAAAACACTTCCAGAATCATGTAGTATAGTGAAAGGTAATTAGTTGTTCAATAAAAAAAAATGATTCAGTTCGTCCTTTTCAAAGGAACATCGCATGCCATTAGAACGGACACATACAAACTTCGAAAATAATTCAAGCAACTGTCCAGGCAAGTTTGCAAGGCATAGAATTCTCTGGCTAACAAGTGAAATATTGTGCGAGACCTCATGCGAGTGAACATCACCTACAAGTAGAGATCAAATTCATGTCAGAAACGAAATAATTGTTTTCTCAAAAAATAGTTATTAAAATATTTCAAATTAGTAATTACATTTCCTGTTAATATCCTGCACAGTAAAAGTTTTTGTAACGATCACAATTTGCTTATTTAACGCTAAACATTGAAAAGTATATATAAAGTATATCATAGCATGTATAACAGAATGAAGACCCATGTTGCCACAGTGAATATTGGTCAAAGATTGGTTTTGAGTATAAGCACAAAATATTAAAGAAAAATGTTTGAAATCTACGTTGCTAGTGCTACAAGAAGGTATATAATAAGAATATATTGCAAAAGAAAAGGAAACAGAGTTCCGTTACACTGACTGCACTCTTTCGTAATTGTTGTGTGTGCGGGGAGGAGGGGGAGGGGTTAGGATGCTCACACTCTCTGGCCTATTAAAACTTTAGCTAATAGCCCCGAGTTCCGATTGTCTGCTTTGGATACGTTGTCATGATTTCCATGACCAACGCATCATCATCATGTCGTATTTCTACTGCTCATGTAGTTAATAAATATTATAACGATTTATTTGGTTCTGGCGAGCAGTGATACATCCCTATTGATACATAGCCATAGGTAACTTAGCTCATTTCTCCTTAATTGTGTTTGGCGGTCACGAGTTCAATCTCAGTTCATGGCATGGCAGATTTCACTGTGAGTTATGCAAGATTATATTTGGGAGTTCCGTAGGCATACTTGCTAAGCCTTCAGCAGCCGCTGCCTGGTTCCTCCCGGTCCTATCCTGGTTAAGGGGGAGGCTTTGGACGTGGGAGATATTGGGAAATGAGGTGGCATTTTTGAGTTTAGGTGTAGTACTTGGAAAGATTTAAAGGAATTTCTAAGAACTGCGTATAGGGTTGCTGAATATGGAGATTTTGTTCAGGATGCCATGATTTCCCTAAAAAAAAAAAAAATTATATTTAGGGCATCTCATTTTGAAAATAGGTATATGGGTGAATGATGAGGAGGTCAAGGCAACTGTAAATTTTCGTACTCCCAAGAACAAGAAAAACGTTCACTCGTTCATGGGAAGGGCAGAGTTTTTCCATGGATTTATTAGAGGAGTTTATATATTGTCGGCACCTTTGATAGATATGTTGAAGGAGGATCTACAATTTTCCTGGGATGAAGATCGGCAGGTAATTTTTCAGGTCAAGGATACTTTAATTAATGAATCCTCTAGTTCTGAAGTGCCCTGATTTTTTTAACTTTACTGTTCATATTGCTGACGGATGTTAGTCAAGAAGGAGTAGGTGCATGTTTAATGCAGAAATTTGAGAGTAAATTTCATCCAATAGCTTTTTGAAGCAAGAAGTTCAAAACGCAAGTGGACAAAGAGGCTTTTGTAGTGTTGTGTAGTTTGGTTCATAAGCTATTGTTAGTTTTTTTCAATAAGCTAGATCTTTCTCCTCAGAGGAGAAAACATGTATAATCACAGTTTAACTGGAAGAAGAAAACAAGGATGAAAGAAAAATGAGATTTTAGTGGACAAGCATTAGGCGTTTCTTAGAGGTAAATTAGTGAGAAAAAGTTATAGATTGCCTTGTGTACTTTTGGTATTGGAGGGTAATTTACTAGTGATAAAAATAAAATATATATAAGTTGAGAAGTAGTAGGATAATGTGGATACAACACAGATTGCTGTATCAAAGGAGTTGATTCCAGTAGTTATGGGGATTGAGAAGAAGTATCGGAAAGTCCATAGTCAGTATTTTTTGGAATAATATGTTTTTTCAGTAGAAAAATCTGTAAATGAGTGTTTTGTGCATACTCCATGCAAACTAGTGAGGGTAACATTGTGTAAACTGGGTACGTTTCTTATTCCAAGCAGGATTTATCAGAGGGTATGTATGGATTTAGAAAAAAACATTTTCACAGGCCAGGGTAAACACAGGTTGGTGACTTTAGACAAATTAACGAGGCTCGTGTAGATTTTCCCGTTAGGGAATAAGATGGCAGAAGAGGTTGCTGTTACATTTTAAAAAAATATATGCATACAGATCTGGTGCTCTGGAGATACTTAACACAGATAACGGGAGAGAATTTGTTAGAGAACATTAGGGTGTTTTGCAGAAGTTGTGGGGATAAAGAAAGTAAATATTCTTCCTTATAGGCCAGAAGCTAATGGGTTATGTGAGTGAGGAAATAGGAAAGTGCTCAAAACTATTAGAGTAACACTAGGTAGTAATGATGAGAATTGGGATAGATATTTGGATGTGGTTACACATTGTATGAATACAATGGTAAGTGACACCATTGGTATGTCACCCATAAAAGTATTATTTCGTTATCCAGTTTGGGGTGCATTTGACTTATTGTCAATACCTTCCTGTTGTGATGATATGATTAAATCGTCAATTGACAGCTGAACAGAGATATGCACATCTTAGTAGTAATCACGAGTTGAGGACTCAAGCTGTGGTCGTGAGAGGTAATGTGAAAATTGACAGCACAAGAGGTTTTGAAGATTAATGTCAGAAATTAATTAGATTACAAGTTAGGTCCCAAGTTTGAAGAGACGTTTTGTCTTACAGAGAAGAAAAGGGGAAATATGTTCATAATCGTAAGTAAAGGAACGAACTATGAAATTAGCACACATATCTAAGAATAAAAGAATAAAATACTGTTTGGTGGGTTTTGGGGTTACACAATGATTTACATTTTTTCTCTTTCTTCTGTTTTCAGATGCAGAGATTTATCATGCTCCTTGCCTCGTGGCAACTGTAAATGCAGTGGGAAAGGTTTATTTGAAAACCAAGTAGGTGTTCCAGGAATGAAACCAAATGATACAAAGCTTTTATGCTGTCAAACTAAGAGGCATAAAAAAAAACAGTAGCCATTTAGCTATATGTGCAACAGTAGTGGTTATAGCAGGAGTTGGCGGAGTAGGAGTTACCAGTCTAGTATGGGGTGAGGTGTTGGGTGCTAAAGAACTGCCGATCAAGGTAGAGTTTTGAAGAAGTAAAGTAGCTGTAATGGTGGGTTAAGGAGTTGTTTGAGGATTTGAATAATACATACAATGTGTTACAATTCACTCTTCAAGGGGTTAGAGGTGGCCTAGACTTCACAATAGCTTTATTTACAGTTCATACTACAATTTTAAATATTCAGGCAGTAATACCGCTTCTGAAGGGCGTATCTCTGAAGATGTTTTGCCTATAGGGGTGTTCGTATCAACTTTGAAGGGTACAGCTTACTACTATGAGATTCAGGGCCTCTGTAACACGGTTTTTTGGACTTTGCTCCTTGTCAAAGCATCGGATGTAGCTGAAAGTTGACATATGTATATTTTACAACCACACACAAATTTTGTCAGCATTATCAATAACCTAAACCCGATAGTTTTAATTTTTATAGAGTAAAAATGATCTAGCCGGCGCCATGGCCAATGATTACGAGCCAAGAGTCGAAAAACATTCATTACGTAAGCAAGGTAAACAAATACCTTTTGACTAAATGTTGCCCCGCCCATCCACCAGACAGAAACTCCATTGGCTTTGAGAAACCCAAAGACTTTATGAATGGCGGAACGATACATAGATGTGGGTGGGGTATCAGTACTAGCGTAGTAATACTACTGTAGCAGTAGTGTCGCAACAGTACAGCAGTAATATACATAAATTAAACGTTTAGACCAACTGCTGGGATCCTTGAGGATCATTTAGCACTTCTTACAACTACTCGAGAAATTAGTTTTTATAGCCAGAAGTTAAATTTTCTAATCCAACAATGCCCATGGTAGCCTTCAGTGTTATCCTGAATTATAACGAGGCGAAAGTGGGTGGAGCCTCATGAAGTCACCATTCTGACGATAATTATTGGTGAAGGTTTAAAGCCAATATACGGTACCGGCTATTTTTTTCAGTAAATAGGTAGATAGCCAATAAATAAAAATTGCTTGACATTGGATATACCAGTTATCAAATCAAGCTTGTCTACTATGTTTTTGATAATTACCAACTATTCCCTACATCTTGTCAATCTGATTGTGACCTATAAAGTAGACTGTAATTTCTCTGGAAACTTATTTTGGGAGTTAGACTAATAATCGAAGCATTTTTGTATTTATTAACATATTTTGTTGGTTTGTTCATTATGACAATTAGCAGTGGAGAGGTTCCAGAGTTCATAAAGGTGTACTGCTTTGCTTGTATTTAAATTTGTATGTCATTGTTGCCAGAGGTTTAGCCTTCGTTACGTATAGCCAATCATCCATCGAGAAAGAGGGAAGAGATGCTGTCATAAGTTACGTAACGAGTGCGTTCGAAACTTTTTCTCTGAGTAAGTTGGCCCGTCTTCAAAAAAGGTCACTTTTACATTATAAGTATCAAATTTATTCAACCTACGTAGTACAGAATACACTCAAAATTTATGTGTTGATATAATATGTATTCTGAATAAGCGTTATATTTATGAAATGCATAGATAAAAAGTTATTGCGAAAAAACCTTGTTACAGAGGCCTTGAATCTCATAGTAGTGGAGGTCCAACATAATTTTCACTGGCAGTGATTTATAGATATTATGGGATAATAAAGGTATATTTGTAAGACAGAGGGTTGATTATGGAATTTCCAACTACTGATAAGCAACGTTTTGTAGCTTTATAATAAGACCTTTTCTGAGGAGTACATACTATAATACCTCAGTAGTAATCTTAAAGGAAATAAAGACTATGTATATATAATGGTGCAAATATCAGTTGTCAGCAATAGATTATAAAGACAAGTGTACATTGGTCCATAGTGAACTTGTTTGTGACAATATGGGTGTTTCATTTAGCGGGTTGTGAGAGTCAACTGATGTACACTGTGACAGCTACAAAATGTAGTTTTAAACCAGTTCTCGATCACTATATTGTGGTCCATATGAAGATACCCTCACCAGTCTTTTGTAGGAGTTGCGACATAACCAGTATCTGAGAAAATTCCCCTACGTCATTCCTTTTAGAAGGGTTGTAGTGCATGATGAAGGATGTAAATTAGAGTTCATCATAGTCAGCAGGAAGGCTTAAAATTCAACAGCAAAACTTTTTTCTACGCCACACACCATCATCACCATGATTTGGTGGAATTATTGGATGCACAGAGATAACTGTTACCAACATTAAACAAGGAAGAAATTGATTATATAGAACTCTTACATGATCATAAGTTGGTGTTGCCTGGTGTTCTAGTTGCGTTGTTAGTGATTGGTTTCATAATGAATGTTGCTGCCGAAATTTCGTTAAGAGAGATTGTAGGTACTTTGCTACCAGTTGTAATGTAGTTTTGTATATTTTCCTTATTCACGTAAAGAGGAAATGTGAAAGGAAGATATTAAGTTTTGTTGCATTTGTATTTAGTTGTGAAAAAAGTTGTGTTTGGCTGTTTCGTGTATTAGACTGTAAGTATATGTGTAATAGTGTTTAAGTACCGGTCATCGGTTGTTTGTCAATTCGATAATTAGTCGAACGGTTTGGTGTTGGTTAACGAGTTCCCTGTTTTCAGTTAAGCCGATAGAAAGAACTCCTTAAAAATAACGAGGTACGTCCAGATTAACGTGGCCCATTGGAAAGGTGAAAGACCTTGAAAAATATTAAATATTTCGTTTTGGTAAAGGTTTTAATAATTTATTTTTCAATGATGAATTTCAGTCACGAATACTGATATGTAGCTTTTTTTTTAAAATGCACTATGTATAAAATGTTATAAAAAGAGCAGTAATAAAACTCAGTGTATATGACGATAGAATAAAAAGCTGGAATCCTATCAAAAGTAAATGAATTTCGATACTGTGTAGGTAAATGGCATGTTCCAGTTTGCAGATAAACGATGAAAGAGTTAGCGGTCTTCACCAAAAAATAGCCAATGAAGAATGCCTTTCAAGTTTTGGTAAACACCGTTGTCTTTGATGGAAGTAAAAGACAAAACAGAAATGTGTTATAAAACAAATAGAAATCTGATTCGAATATATAGGTCATACAATTAGCGATGAATGCACTGTCGTTTAATTGGTGCTCAATTAAAATTTGCATAAAAGCGAGGTGTAATGAATTAAAGATTGTGTCCTACTGATATCAATAACTGTCCTCTCTCAATCTCTCTCAATCTCTCTCTCTCTCTCTCTCTCTCTCTCTCTCTCTCTCCCCGTCGGGTACAGGCACTATAACTAGTAACTAGTAACAATAATATCAATAATAACAAAATTGGTTTTTAGTAAAATAGTAATATGCATGTACTAAGTCTTAAGCCATCTGAAATACGGCATAAGCACTCTGAATTGTCGATTTAGAAACCAGAGCGATGAGCTGAAATTACACTGTAAATGACTGCTCTCATTGCCACTATTGGCTAATACACCCCCAGCATCCTGCGTCACTCACAGAGTAGTTTTTGACCAGAGTTTAACTCTTCCTTTTGGCACTTGAAAAGTATATAATACAGTCGCAGGATATCTTACATTTTACTTCGTTCTCTATAGGAAAAAAAAACTAATTAGATATTTAGATAGAAATATTTAGAATATCCCTTTGTTTAAATTTTTTTAATCATTAAAGAAATCTTACGCTTTGGAAACAAATAATATATAAATATTTATCAAAGAAAACTCATTATGACATCTTACCTTCAATAACAGCCCCATAGGGAGGGTAGTCATATCAGTTTTCCTCATGCTGTCTACTGTAAGCCTTACTTACATATTTTTTCCTCCATCTTGATTTCCACAACCTCCTAACAACTGTTCCTTAGTGCAACAGCGAGGTTTTTCTACTGCTACACCTTTAACATGTCTTTACTCTCGAATTCTCTTCCAGCGCTGACTGACCTCATAGGTCCTAGTGCTTTGCATTTGGCATCAACTCTACACACACAGAGCTATGGTGAATGTGGCACAGACCAGTTCTTTCAAGAATATTACTCCTGAAACTGAAGCAGCAACATTTACTCTGAGTAGTAAAGTTATTCATATAAGTCAGGAATTTACTGCCTTATCACAGTTGTTGTTTTAATTTCTCTATTAGAGCAAATCACCAATAAACTTTCATTCTTCAAATTCCCACTATCTACGTATACACCATCAGCAACAACAGTTGGGAATACATGTACAAGAATGGAGATAGAATATTAATCCTTTGATACTATGATGACTGAGGCGTCTAGCATTAGAAGGGCCTCTCGCCACAACTTTTAAAAATGGCTTTTTTCGTCTGATCAGCTTCCCAACATCTTTAACTTTCATATGGGAAAATGCAAGAGGCCATTTCCATAGAAAAACATAGGGTAAATAATCCTTTATTATGAGTATGATTTTCAACCGTCTGGCCAGTAGTTTCAATCGAATGGATGTTTGTAAAACAGAACAGCTTTTCACCTCTCACCTCCTGGGAACGCCAGGCTGGTACCGAACGCCCAAAGTTTCAGCCTTCTGCGCGGATTATAAACAAATCCCGTGATTGCAGCCCCTAGTTTTACTTATTATATTGTGAATTTGCAGCTTCCATGAATTTTTTGTACTATTCATTATGCCAGGACGTGCTAGAGATTCTGTAGGTAAACGCTAAGTGGTCAATGATCGTGTGAAAAGGTAATGATTAGCGGGGTTGTGTTTGAACTCAATTTTTTTTATGGATACTATTATATTTCTGAACGCAAATACTTCAGATCATACAAATTTTAACTTCGTATCTTGAAAAATAAAGAAATTAGAGCAGGTTGAAGTTCCGAAACTTTGATGGCTTATAACTCAAATATTTTTGGTGGCGAGAGGCCCTTATTACGCTCATATTTGTGTGATATGGAATTCAAAAAGCTTTAAAAAAAGTGCTCAATCAATGGCAATCACATGTCACAACAATGAAGTTGTGTGGAATAACAGGATATAACTCAAAATCCAATTGAATGAAATTTTTGTCTTTACCAGTTCTGTCAGGTTTTCCTTCAGGTGCTTGATGGTCATTTTTCGTCTGAGTGCTCTAGGTTTTCTCCCAGGTATTGTCAGAAGTATGATTAACTTACAGCAATAAATCCCCTATATCATCAATTTCTTAATTATAATTTACATGAATTGTAATCATAATTTATGATAATTATTAATATAATTGTTAATTACCTCGTTAAAACCAGCATTGAAAACCTATATCAATAATTTATATAAGTAGAGATGCGATCTTGATAATTTCTATAAGTATAGATCAGTTTTCTGTAATAAACGGATCCAAAACAGGAGCAAAGCCTTCGCCTTCTGCACATGCGTAGTATCTACTGATTAACCACAACGTGGCAGGTGTACGGCAACAATCCTTCACTACATACTTGGTATTCTCTATTGTCTTTGGCGGGGACGGGGTAGGTAGGTGATTGGGACGGTAGAGGGGGCGTTGCGGTTGGGGGGGGGGGGGGGGGGTTGACTTGTATCATACATAAGGTTGGTTATCCGAGTAATAAAAATAATGTTATGTTTGCGGTTGCGTTCAAAAGCAACGGATCTGATTTGCGGCAATTTAAGGCCAAGCAAGAATTAAGAAACCATAATACAAATGGAAAAAAAAATTAAAATTACGGGTTAGGACCAGTTTCAGAGTGAAGGAAATTAGCTAAACTCAGAGGTTTAGTGCTTACATATATTTCATTGCTAGGAACTAAAGGCAGCGGTGTCGGCTCGCTGCTGTAGACTGGAGTGGAGGACCGGAATATTCGGTTCCAGAGGAGATATGATGAATTCCTGGATCACACTTTCACAAGATGAATCACTACGGGACTAATCACACTGAATGATTGGAAAGAACACCATGGGAGGACACTTACAGCTTCATAACACTCAAAGGGGGTAGCAGGTTACACGGTACAGTTGCTGGGAGTGATGCTTTGGGAGGGACTAAGGACCATAAGTTTCTTGAAGTAATGAGACAGCAAAGAATCAGAAAATGTAAGCGGGAAAGACAACCTCAAACCATTAACTTTGCACTTTACCCGATACCCTGAGCTTATCCGTCTTCAATAGCAGTGCCTTTGAAGGAAAGCACAATGGACAGATAGAGCAACTGAACATGTGGAGCAGTCTCCAAGAGGTAAGGGAAGGAGGGAGGGGGAGCCCTCTGCTCCTAGGAGTCTGTTGCTGCCGACATGGTGAGTCAAGGTCTAAGGCCAGTCTTCTGATGCACATCTTTTTCTCAACTTTTTCCCTACTTCCGATTTGTCCGGTAGATGGCAAATGTCCCGGTGTAATTGTCCGGCCGCCCGCGTGGCGTTCCAAATTTGACGTGCCTCCCAGGTTGTTGGGAGAGATGTGCTTAATATCTGACGCTTGCTTAATTGGCTTGGTAATCTATTAGAGAAACTAGCCGGCAGGAGTGTTTGTGGAAAAGAAGGCTGTGAGTCACAGAGATCTTTCATAGCGTAGCTACTGTTTCGTGGATTTGAATAAATATTTTATATTATTATGACTTGGGGTTGTTCATAATTTGGAGAAATTTATATCTATATATATATATACAGATATATATATATATATATATATATATATATATATATATATATATATATATATATATATACATATATATATATATATATATATATATATATATATATATGTACGTATATATATATGTATATATATATATATATATATATATATATATATATATATATATATATATATATATATATATATATATATATATATATGTGTGTGTGTGTGTGTGTGTGTGTGTGTGTGTGTGTGTGTGTGTATGAGTGACGGAGTAGGAAAGTATTTCGTGTCCATATGTTTTGCAGAAAAATATATATTAACAACACTAATCTATAAATACCATTTTTTGTAAAAAAAAAAAAAAGGGGGGGGGGGGCAATTCAAACAAATGTCATATGTTACAAAAATCTGTTCAAACAAACATTTCAAAATCCCTTGGCGCGCCAAAGACTGTAATTCAAATAAAATATTGGCAGCGGATATTTGATTGTATTTGTTTCAAGTGGAAGAGCAAAAATAAACTTTTCTTCACCTTTATTTTTCTGACAAATTTATGAAATGTTTTGCGAGTACTGTTTCATTCCGTTTACAGATGTTTATAAAATTCGAAAATTAATAGTTATACTTTTATGCTACTGAAGAAGTTTTATTATTTTCCATACATATGTTCATATGTCAGTTTCAATGCACACAGTAAATCATGTGCAACAAGGCAAAACCTTGGGTACCCCCCTTCGCCCCGACTTCTCACTGCTAGCAATGAATACCTCATAATAATGGAAAAAAATTTAATACATTCTATGCATGACAATTAAAAGGAAACATCTAAACTGTCCTTTTGATCCCACAAAAACAAATACTCAAGTGAGAAAAGTGTTTCCATAATAAAAATAAAAAGAAATGATACTGAACACTTACATCTTCACTAAAAGGCCGTCTAGCCACTGCATTAGCTCACATATCCAATCACACACGCAACCGCAGATTTCTGTAAAACCACGACGACCCTCTTATATGAGCAATCTATCCACACACACACACACACACACACACACACACATATATATATATATATAATATATATATATATATATATATATATATATATATATATATATATATATATATATATATATATATATAGAGAGAGAGAGAGAGAGAGAGAGAGAGAGAGAGAGAGTAGATATATATATATATATATATATATATATATATATATATTATATATATATATATATATATATATATATAATATGTATATATATATATATACACACACACGCACACATCAATATATACATCCATCCTTATTCTAAGAAATTAATATTTTTTTGTAACTAAAGCATTCCAGTATCACGCAGACTAAAGATACCTGTTGCCTCATGACGGTATCGTTGTGGGGAGAACCCTGAAGTGGATATCAAACGATCAGAGGGGAAATCTATTTGATTATCTTCTCCGTTTTCTGCACAAAAGAATTGGACTAAACCTTGAATGGAAAAACATTCGTTGCTCAGTGTAGCCACCCAAAAAGGATATTTTCAATACATCAAAGATATTGAGTGTTAGAAGATGAAAGGAATTCAAACTGGCATTCAGCATTGCAGGAAACAAGATATATTGGAAACGTAAAAAGCCGTCTCGATTCGGTGACCTGATTATCTGTGCTGCTGTTTGAGGTCAACTCAAAGTTACATTTTATTGGGTTTCTTTGGGTGATGACCATATAATCTGTGGCATAATTTTCTGGGTTGTGCAGTAGACTTTGTTTAATGGGCTTTTACAGTGTTATGTTTTAATTCCTTTAATCCAATGAGGCAAACCTTTTATTTATTTGTTTATCTATAATTGTGCTTATTTATTCGTTTATATTTATGGTAATAACTGTGTATACTTTATTTGAATTATCTGTAGATATCGGTGATACAAAATATTCTATTGCTACAAATATGTACACAAATATTATCATCATCATCGCCTTCACCCCGTATGGGGTGGGGGGGGGTGGGGGAAGTGTAGGCATTATCCTAACTACATCCACTTTTTAACCTTTTATTTATACCTCCATTCCAACTTCCTTTCCTTAATCTTGCTATCCAATACCTCCTGCTGCTTCGTTTATGTGTAAATATAGGGTTTTCTGGCAGTTCATCTCCTCCATTTACCGGATCTCGTAAACTTCCTGTCCAACCAATCCAACCCCTTCTTTTTTTCAATGGCCAAAATTTCATGAATCAAACAATCACAGTCTACAACGATGTGTGAATTCCACCTCTCATTTCCAATTCTATCCAACTGTAACTACAAAATTCTTAATATTTCATCCTGTTTCATGCCTATAGCAATACAGATCGTGCTAAACAAAGTATGATTTTACTGTTTATGCAGTGCCAATCTATTTGATTAAAAAACTTTATTCAGCCTTTCCAATATCGTGCTTTGATTTCCCTTGTTTAGTGTTTCATTAAATTCCAGCTCTAAAAAGTATTATAATTGACGCAATTTTCTGAAATATTTGTCCTTCATCCATCCAGTTGTTCTCTCATCTCTTTTTGCATACTTTGTCCTCATTGGTTCTAAATATTTATCTAATTCATATACCACCAGATACTATACGACGTAGTTTATTACATCTTCGGTTATTTTGCTAATTAAAAACACAACATCTACATAATCTAAGTGTATGATATTCCTTAAGTTTTTCCAATCTAAATTTTCCTTCCATATCAGGCTCCTTTTCTCATTACAAAATCTATGAAGAGAACCAATAGCAGAGGCCTGTGAGTGCTGTTAGATACCTTCTCTTAAACAACAAAAACAGAGGGGAGTTTACAAATTCCATGCACTGCTGTATAGAATGTCTTAACGCAAAGTTTTTGTGTTCTTTCTACGACAAGCCTCTTAATTTTTAAGAAATTTATGGATTTCTTTCTCCAGCGTATTGAGAATAAGCAAACGGATTATTTTTTATTAAGAACAGTTTATCATTATATTCTATTATAACTACATTAAGTTCTGTTACCTTGCTTTGGTACCTTAGCTATTACTTTCATTTGCCAATAATCAAGTTTTCATTTCTATTCATAATGTATAAAAATGTCTAGCCATTATACACGTCAATTTCCAGCTTAAATTATCTCTGCAGTGACTTTATCATTACCTGATCTTTTCTGTCTTTCAGTTCTCGAGTTAATACTGACTACTGTGGAACTCTGAATGCGTTTATAAGTACATTTAGTTTTCTTCATCTGCTGATATATCAATTATATTAAGATAATTCTGGCTTATATCATCTGGAACCTTGTATAAGTAACATGTTTAAGAATGATCTTAAAGATAAAATCACAGACTTAATTAAAAATTAGTTACCATATAGATACTTTCTTTATATCATCTTTCCCGCCGTTATCCCTAAAGGGGTCGGTTGCCTGATGCGCCTTCTCCACTGGCTTCTATTAAAGGCATCATCCTCCACCAAACATCTTCTTTCCATACCTTCCTTCACTTTATCTCTCCATCTAATTCTCTGTCTTCCTCTCGACCTTCTTCCTCTGACAGTTTCTCCCCAAGTCCTCTTCGCTCCCTCCTCATCATCCATCCTTAACACATGCCCATTCCATCTCTTATCACCTCTGAAATCTTTACTGAGCGTGCTGTTTTTCTTATTTCATCATTTTCCAATCTCTCAAACAACAATATTCCCATAATCAACCTCAGCATTCTCATCTCTGCTCTCTCAAGTTTTATTTCCTCTTTTCTTCTTAGATCCCATGTTTCCAATCCATCCGTTAAGGCCGCTCTTATTCTACTATCAACTTCAGCTCACATACTCCCTCTTTGCTTAGAGTAGATCCTAAGTATTAAACTTTTCTGTCTATTTTATAATTGAACCCCTTCTTTCTTGTATTACTATTCTGTCCCTATCTTTTATAGTGCTCACCAAAACGTCTTTTTTATTCACATTCACCTTTATGCCACCCCTCTCTAAAGGCTCTTGCCACTCTCCGACCCTTCTCTTTAGGTCCTCCTCATCTTCAGCAGTAATGACCAGATCATCAGCATACAATAACTCATACTGAACTTCGTTAATGATCTTTTCACTCAACACATCCTTGACCAGAAAAACAAAAATGTGCTTAATGCTGACCCTTGGTGTAATCCAACAATAACTTCAAAATTTTCTGTTTCCCAAACTACCGTTATTCCTTTTGTGTTCGTTCTTTGATACATCATCTCGTCCTAGCTAACCAACTTTTCTAGGACTTTGCTCTTCCTCAAACACCAAAACATCACTTCTCTTGGGATTCTATCGTATGCTTTCGCTAGGACTATAAATCCATAATAAAGATACTTTCTTTATATATGTGTGTTTAATATATTTTTTGTGAATAAGTTTATTTTTAGAAAAAGGTTTTATTTCTTACCGAAATGAAATTTTGCGTGCCGTCAGTCACCACCCAGCATAATCTCTTAATTGCCTTGTCCCTAATTCAGAGCAGTTGAACGTCACCATTTGTAAACCTCTTGAATTGTACCCTTGTTTTGGGAAGGTTACTAATACATTAGGTTTGTTGGATTCTAGGTACATTTTCTTCTTTATAATCCCTATCTGTCATTTATATGACCTTTCTTTGTAAACTTATCTTCAGTCTGCTAAATAAAATACATTGGGTTACAATATCAACAAAAAGATCAAGAATACCAAATGGTTATTTGTCAAAAGGATCAAGAATAAAGAGATAATCCAGAATAATCCAGGATCACACGGACACAACTAAAACTTAGCCATAAGGGATAAGGAAACTAAGAAAAAAAATGTGATTCTGAATATATTAATCTTCTTGCTTATAGTTATCAAATTTTTTTTTTAATTATGAAGTTATCGAGTTTAAACAAGACTTAAATTTAGACACTTCCATTATTTGACTTGATAAAAGAAGATTCTATGATATTCCTTCTAATTATATAGTTACACGGGACTAAGGATCTCGCTTCACTCCATTTAATAGAATGAACTAAATATCTCATATGTATGAATAATGAACGCATTTGATGTTTGGCCAGATCTCACAGAATATTTGTGCTGTGTTATTCGTTATGGAATTTTGTTTCCAATTTGTCCGCAATATATCTTATCACACTTTTTATAAGGAATTTCATATATGCAGCCAGAAACACTTAAAGAGAATTTCTATTAATAAAATTTCTACCTTAAAATACTAAAAACAACATTAATGTTGAAAAGATTTAAAATTCTAGGAATTTCTATAATCGTTCATCATATGGTAATATGAGAATGCTATTCTTACCTAATCTAACTCTGTCATTAGTTAAATAAAATGTTTTCTTAGCTCTTTTCCATACCACATCTGCCAAAGTCCTTGACCCATATTTAAGTTTCAAGGCAATATCATAAATAGTTTTAATCTCCGCGTAAAGCCTTTAGGAACATCCCAGAAAAAAACAGAAAATTTAACATTTTGATGTTAGTTGATTTTCGAAAGACTGAAAAGGTGAAATTTCTATAATTTCTATGGACTGTTACATCAAGAAAATTCAATTTACAATTTCCTTCTTCCTCTACAGTAAATTTTACAGAATTAACTAAATCATTTAGCTAAATCAGAAATTCCTGGAAATTTCCGTGAACCGGCCAAATACAAAAAATATCAACCAGATACCTAAAACACATAACCTTTTAGGGCAAAATTCTTGGTAAGAGTTTTGTCTTGAAAAAATCCGTGTAAATGTTGCTAAGAACAGGAGATAAAGGATTACCCAGAGCCATGACGAAGTTTTGTACAAAATATCACCATTAAAAAAAATTTACTATCTCTTATACAAACCGTATAAGATTAGTGAGGTTTGCTACATATAAAATAATATCATAGCTTTCTAATTCTTCCTCCAAAAAATCAAATAAATCATCTACATGTGCTTTAGTAAATAAGAGACTACATCAAAACTAAATATAAGCTAAGGTTATTAGAGTTTAATCTTGGTATGCTTCGAGAGTTTTCATTTTTATTTTGTGAGTAAATCGTATTTAATAAAGATTTTTTCTTGGTGCTTTTTAATGATTATTTATGTAATTACGACCATTTTTGTATACCAAAGAAATTGTCAGCACTCATTTTATCTTTATTATTTGATTATCTATGTCATTCCTGTCTCTATAGTTCCTCAGTAGTCATGAATTTATGCTTTCTGTTTAATGTGCATTTTCTAATCACGCACGATTTCCTGCTTCTATTATGTTTGCGTTTGGAGTTCTTATGCCCATTAGTTTTGGAAAGAAATTGCGTCATCCTTGCTCTATGTTATATTTTCAACGTTTTTATTGTTTTATTATTCTTTCTTGCTCTTTGAACTGTTTTTATTTTATAGCCGTCTATAATCATTATTATAACATTTTAGTCTTGTTATCCTTTGCTTGTCTTGTATATCCGTCCTTTAATATTGAACAATTTAGAGTTGAAAATATATTAAGAGATTTCAAATAAAGGGTTTGCATAGAAGAACCGCAGCTGAGAGGCATTTCTTTCTTTTTCTTAAAAATAAGAGGCCAAACTGGAGACCATCGGAAAGAGGTAGAAACATTTATTGGGAAGTCAGTGGATGACAATTTACTTTATTTTTGTGAGTTACTTTTTCTTAAAGTTATCTATCTATTTCAGAATATGAAAGCGGTACTTGATTGAATCTTGTCAAAGGTTGGTGCCCCTAGGTGTTGTTTTACTTCAGTAACAAAGAGGTAGGAGTTGTATACATTTTAATGAATAATGTTCATCGTCTAACCTTCAGACAGACCTATACGACATTAACATAAACTTTTGTTAGGCTGAAGAACATTTCAGACTTCTTCAATACTTACTTTGGTATATAACTCAAGTTAGAAATTATTAAGGTGGGTTTTTTTTCCATTTTTTAAACTATTATGTTTGTTGGCATATAGTGACTTTATATATATATATATATATATATATATATATATATATATATATATATATATATATATATATAATGCCAATACACACCGTCTAGCTTACCTGGCCGGATAATCTCACAACAAGCATCTCTGGCGCACGACATCCATTTTTGGTACATATTCATATTAATGTTATGTTAAATGTATCATTATTGCCACGTGCATTATAATGTCAACATTTCAGCTTTGTTTATGTAACATAACTTCATTCGCGTCTTGCACATCGATTTAAATATATACACTTTTCCATCTTTCAAAAAACACAGTGGATTGCACTATGACCTCTATTTTGTTCGCCTCGTGACAGGTACTACATTTCCGGTCTCAAGGGTTATTGATTTTGTTTTCTTTTCTTTTCTTTCTTTTTATGCATTAAGTTTGAAGATGCAGCCACTTAATCACTCACGCCTTCGCTACAACTGCAGTCGGAGGAGAAAACAAAGCAATAAAAATAAATGTGTGCATGACAATATGTAAGATAAAAAAAAAAAGGTAAATAAATGGGGTCTATAACTTTATCAAGAAATACAGAAACATAAATGTTCTGTAGTGCTGTCAAAAACAGAGAACCACTAAGTAACTAAATCAAGAAAGATCAGGAGAGAGAGAGAGAGAGAGAGAGAGAGAGAGAGAGAGAGAGAGAGAGAGAGAGAGAGAGAGAATGGGCTTATAGTAAGATAACTTTTTTTTTTTTTTTTTTTAGACACCGACGAGAGGGAAGCAGAGATCAAGGAAATGTCAAAATCCTGTTAACATAGATGAAAAACCAATAAATACTAGAACAATACAAGTGAACTGAGATTGAAAAAAAAAAAGAATAAAGAAAACAAAAATGAAGAGTTAACAAAGTCTTGTCGAGGTTGTACTTTAAAAAATGGGAACGAAATAGATACACACACACATAACAGAAGAGGGGGCTAAAGGAAGAATGAAAAATATCCAGTCAAAATCACTGAGCCTGTTTCGAGTTATGTATTCAAAGGAATTTCATTCCAGGTCCTGGAATATGAAAGAAAATGGAAAGCCTTTGAACGTAACTAATCAAAGGCGCTGCAGTAAAGTATGGAATACTCTATCAAGTATTTTGTTTATTCAACCATGAGAGGGGAATTTCTACATATCCAACCCCAACTTGTAATAAGTTTAAAATAAAAACAAACAAAATCTATAAACAAGAACACTGTGAATCAAGAGGAATAACGCAATGAAGAGCTATAACAATGACACAAACTTTCCGTTCGATATCTTGCAAAGGTTTCCCAATTATCTCAAAAAAGCAAAACAGGCTAATTATGTTCAGTAATGTCTAATAAATTATTAAAAGTTGCCAATGACATGAAAACTTGCAGGCAATAGACAAAAAAAAAAAAAAAAAAAAAAAAAAAAAAAAAAATCTGCAGGATCAAAGTCCACTCTGGCGTTCACAGTGGCATAACTTTCGTCTATGACTTAAACTACCCAGGGTCTTACCAAACACACAAATATTATGGTTTCATGAAGCACATAAACTGTGCAGGAATTAACAAGCACCAATAAGTTCTGTATTAACCTACCACAACATTAACGAAAAACACACACAGGCGTCTCTTAGGCATCATAGTCAGTGACTCATTATACAGTTATAACTTCGAAAGAAACTTTTTGAGAGAGAGAGAGAGAGAGGTGGGATGGGGGGGGGGGGGGGGATGGGTATGGGGGTGTCGGGTCGGGAGGGTGTTCAATATTTACATTTTTTCTTCGCATTATTCTAATGACCATCATATCAAAAACCGTCGAGTCAAGGCAGTCCTATTTCTGTCTTATCAAGTGATTCTCCAAACACCAATACCAGCACGTCCTCCGTAAGTCTCCTTATGAGCCCTTTGTTCTCCATCCTCCGCAACCTTAGGAGGACGTACATTTGTCCTCCTTTCTTGGGAGGAGAGAAATAAAAAATACAAAAATATAAAAGAGCGAAATTAAGAGGTACAAAAAAAAAGCGATTATGACAAAACTGAGGCTAAGGTCAACAGACACGGTCGGGTAGTAAACATTAATGAGAGATTTTTAATATCTGATCCAACGTACTCCAAACTAATTTAAGAACAAATATACAGAAACTAGCATCTGCTCCTTAGTCCTTAACAAGTATCCAATATGGTTGTTACTTAACAAGTCATTTTCATGTTTACATGTCAGTCCTTTGTATGTCCTTGCAATTAATTATATTGGCAGAACTTCTGTTGCATATTTTTCAAAAGGGAAGTTATCGTATAACATTATTGTAAAGGGTATACAGGAATTTTTCTTGGTGTCAATTAGTTTTCAAGATATTTTCTGTCCAATTACAGATCACTTATTAAACAAAATTTTGCATCTTTAACAAAAAGATTTTTCCTGTGAAACTTCAGATAAGTGGATAGAAAATTAAAAGCTCTATACAGAATAAAAAGATCATTTCATGTCATATTTTGTTCCTACGAGAAGAGGGGTTCATTTTAGATGGAAAGGATTGTATGCTCGTGAATTTCCAATTCAAAAGCACGTTATAAGAAAAGAAGTTTATTTTAATTCCCATTTCCTTTATAAACTTACTTTGTCTGCTTTAGGAAACTTTTCTGTCCTTTTCTGCTTTCAAAAATCTTAAATTGTCAAAACGAAAATCTGGGTATTCAATGCGTTTAATATTATTATTATTATTATTATTATTATTATTATTATTATTATTATTTTATTATTATTATTATTATTATTATTATTATTGATGTTGTTGTTGCTGTTGTTGCAGCATTAACTATAAGAACAAAATTACTAATAAGAAATAAATAACTGAAAAAAAGTCAGACCCGGTAAAAAATTATTAATTTCAAGGCCAATTATCCAGAATCACTTCCTTTTACCTTTTCCTATCAACGGCCGGGTGTTTAATCAAATTATTGGTGTTACTGAAGGTGTCAGTGCTTTTCATTTTTTTTTCTAATGAATCAATCTCATAAAAAAAATATTTAGCCAGTTTAGGTATTGCCACTTTTTTCAAAATCTGACTTCCAAACATCATTATATTTCTTAATGAGGCATAGTGCATTGGAATATTGCCGTATATCAAGAATATGAATCCATTGAAAAGTATATTGTGCCTTTTGCAGGGTCTGTGATTATTTGGGGAAAACTCTCTATCGCGAGAGTACATATAATGTTCTAAGGGACTGAAGATGAACCGAGGGAAGGCTTCGAAAGCTTTTTGTAGAGTTTTAAAATTATACACGAACTCGCAACATTTTTTATTATTTTGGACCCCTTAGAACTGTGATTATTGCCATTATGTTTCACTTTTGACATCTCACATTTGCTTGGCTTTCACCTTGATATCACTCTTGTTCTCTTTAAAGTTCAAGAATTCTCTTCGAAACTTCTTACATTTTCCCTATTCATTAACTGGCAGATCTGCTTCTTTCTACTTTCAATCATTTTATTCTGCCTGAATTAAATAAAAAAACCTTTTCACAAACCTGTTGGTCCACTCGTTCACAGTTCCCTATAAAATAATGTACACATAACACAACAGTTATGTATTGCTGTTTTATATCTATTTATTTTTTTTGTAAATAGGAGTCTTTGGTTTCTCTTTAGATTTCATTCTATGCGTTCATAATAGAAAATTTTCTTTAGCGGTGGCAGCGATTTAATCATTCATGCAGTTAATGCTAATAGCTATCATTGGCAAAAACATTAGTCCGATGTGACATAAAAATACAATACTTAGCAAAGTAGATTTTCGAATTTAGTCTATTCTGGTTCAGCGTATCAAGCATACAGACCAGTTTCGGCGTAGGTGAACACAATGGTTCTGTATTGAGCGAATAATAATAATTATAATAATGACAATAATTATAAAATAAACTATCCTTTGCACAACCCCTGTGAGAATAGTACGTGATAGTGTCAGGTTGGCCCTTATAGGCATCAGAAGAGTAGGGCGACCCTGACCTGTTTGGAGGAGAACTGAGACGTGATGACGTTGCAATAAATAATGTCGAAACTTTGACCAGAGAGATTGTACTTCGTCGTTTATGTATTATCCCTATTCACCTAAAGTGGATATGAGTATTGTTTTGTTGTATTTAGTTGGTTATTTCATGTATTAGATTTTAAGTATACGTGTAATAGTGCTTAAAAGTTCGGTCGTTAGTTGTTTGTTAGTTCGCAGTTGGTCGAACATTTCGTTGATGATTAACGACGGCCGCCTGTCAGTCATAGCTGAGATCAGGACCCACAGAAGAGGTCGACCAGACAGGAGATTATTATCGATGACTCACCGACCTGGCATGTCACCTGCGCCAAGCCTCACTCACTTTGACCTGACTCAAACTCTCAGTTAAGGGTACTATTATAACATTCTGCTCTAGCTAAGGATTTTTTTTAAGGATAATGCTCAGTAATTGCTCGGTTTTCGGCTGTTCAAATACCAAATCAAAAACAAAAGATACTGGAGTGACATATTTTCGATTCACTTAGGAAATACAGTGTGAAATAAGCAAGAATGTGAAGTCAAATAAAACATTTTAGGAGCTGTGTTACAGAATAACAGATGAAAATGTTCAAATGCCAATGTTTAGCAATGTGTTGAGTCAGAAACGTTATGGGGTGATTGTGTGGAAATGATCGCAGATGCCTTGTTACTAAGGAATCACTTCATGGGCTAAATAAAACAGGTTCTTTGGCACATGAGCCTCAGCTAAAGAGGGATTCGCCCCCAGTTGGTGAAGAGTCAGAGTAAAACAGTATCATGATACCTGTGACTAAAATCTTGTCAATAATAGTGTTAAACTATAATGATGCCTGTTTAGGAAGGTGTCACCAGGGCACAAACCAGAACAAGGGTTTGACATGTCGTTGATTAAGCTTCACTTCTTTTACTCCCGTTACCTTATTATAATGGAGGACAGGGAGGTTGGGAGGGTGGACTAAATTGATGCAGAGGCCTCTGCATTCAAGGATATAAAAAACGTATTCGTTTGATATCTCATTTGGTATTTGAAAGAAATATAAATCCTTCAATAATGGAAGACGACTAAATCATGAAAATTGATGCAATGTCTGCTAAGGTACTCGACGAAGATATAAGCTGTTGAAGCATCGTGTGGAGGTCCTCGGTCTAATTTATTCTGTTGAATACTCAATCCATAATATATGACATTAATTTGTCACCATTTCCTCGCTCAGAGAATCCAAGTGTAATTACTTTTTGCAAATGGAATAAAAATTAGTAGATTTATATATATATATATATATATATATATATATATATATATATATATATATATATATATATATATATATATATACATCACCGTGATTCATATGTGCGCATTAAGTTCAAATTAATATATTTTCATATATGTTAGCTGAAGGGGAGTTTTTAGTTGATAATAATTTCGTCGGCTCCCGGGCGCGAACATCAGGACGTACAGTGAAGGGCCTTTAGCCACACAGCTACCACAAATCCCTGTCGCACTAAGGTATTCGTTGTTTTGGAGTCGGCATCAATCCTCCTCGACCTTGACAACTGTGTAGTGACGTAGCCAGTTTATGAATCCACCTGAGGGAAAAGAAATTATAACCTAAAGAAATAAAAATGAAAAGTTTTTCAATATATACGGGAAAAAAGAAACTGATAAGAAACTCAAATGTTTAAAGTTAAGTTAAGTATATCTTAGTTTTACCAGACCACTGAGCTGATTAACAGCTCTCCTAGTGCTGGCCCAAAGGATAAGATATTTTTACGTGGCTAGGAACCAATTGGTCACCTAGTAACGGGACCTACAGCTTATTGTGGGATCTGAACCACATTATATCGAGAAATGAATTTCTATTACCAGAAATAAATTCCTCTGATTCCGCGTTGGCTAAGCCGAGATTCGAACTTGGGACCACCGGATTGGCAGCCGAGACTCAAATGTTTATTGACTGCATTACGGCTTCTCGGGGAAACAAAACTTTTTCCGCAGTTTTACCTTATGGGGACCTTCCCATGCACTTTCGTATGGCTCCCCTCATTGAAAAGTCACTTAAAATGGTCTGCTGTGTAATGAATGGTTTCTCACCGGTTATCTCATTATATATCCCTCTCACAGGTCTTGTGTTCATTCATACGAACGCACCAAATCCTTCTAGAAGGTTCCTCTGTACTAACCTGATGTACAAACGCACTAACACGAGCATTCCCATGTTTCCTGCTTGCATTCCTTCCCTAAGCCACGATCAGACTTGCGCGCACCGCTTACACCTCTACAATTCGATGTTTTACTACGTCGGCATGTGTTGGGCATCGACCCAAACGATTCGCTGATCCATAGTTTGACGTCTCGAAATGCATTTTACAATATATGGTTGCTATATATATATATATATATATATATATATATATATATATATATATATATATATATATATATGTGTGTGTGTGTTGTGTGTGTGTGTGTGTGTGTGTGTGTATGTGTGTGTGTGTGTGTGTTTTGTGTGGGCGTATAGATAAATGCATACATGTACTTATAAATAAAGGAAGTTACAGAAGAAAGTGTGCTTTTTAGATTCAAACCTGAGGATCGGTGAAAAGAAAGCAAGAGAGAGTGTAATTTGTGATAACGTGAAACCTTAAACGGAGAGCTAGACTGAAGGAGCAGTCTAAAGTTATTGGTATTTCTTTTTTCATCAACCAAAATACTGAATTAATTTTTGCTATGATTAGTTTTTGCATCACTCAAACGATATGACAATGAATATGGTAAATTCTTCTTAGGAACCTCCTCGGAAATCAGCAGTCGAGTTAAGCCATTTTTCTAATAAATTTGTAAGGATGTTTTGTGTATCAATGCACAGAGATTATTAAGAGCTCTTTGTGGAAAGTAGCTGTGTACCAGTTTCTAATATACGTTTTCAAACCAGCATAAACATGTTACCAGTTATGTCATTGGAGATAAAGACAGGCCCTCAATACTACATTTTAGACATCCAGAATTTTCTCCCATAAACCCGGGCAACAACCGAGGAATTGAAGCTAATGGGAGCCGTTTCAATTTACTGTTCAATAGGTGTTACTATTTGCATATCACTGAGATATTCCAAAATTCTTGTACAAATGTTTTCATCATCATACAGCTCAACATTTAAAGAAAATAAATCCGTCCTTACCTAACTTGCTGAAACACGGAAATTACTCTGATTATGGCTCATCTGGTGAATCTCTTATCTTGGAATATAGTCAATCTTTAGTCTCTGAGCCCTGTGCGCCCTTTCCTCTGGCTGACAGAGTCCCCGTGAACCATAATAGCTAAATTTAAACAACTGCTGGAAAACTGAACGTACGTATACCAAGTATTATTATTATTATTATTATTATTATTATTATTATTAGTAGTAGTAGTAGTAGTAGTAGTAGTAGTAGTAGTAGTAGTAGTAGTAGTAGTAGTATATGAAACCTGTTCACATGGTACAAGAACACTGGGGTCATTGATTTGAAATTCAAGGTTCCCTAGAATATTGGTTTCAATCTCTCACAGCAGACCCCACATCGCAGCAGTAACTGATCATAATACAGAGCCAGTGGTTCATCGTTGCCGTGGGGGAGGCACGAACTTGTTGCATATGAGCAGCATGTCACGACGCTGGCAAATGCCAGCAGACCAGCTCTATAGGGAAACCAGTTCATAAAAGTTTGGAGAAGGCACAGTGAAGATGAACAAAAAGAAAATAAAAGGAAAAATGTTTTATCTGAAACATCTAATAAAACTGAAATCGCCTCGTAAAACTATATAAAGAATACACATCTCAGACTTATTGTGGTATAATTACCACCATAGCAACAGTAGCAGATCAAATGAAAACTCATGTGAATTCAATGATCGCCATAACAGTCTTCAAAGTAGAATTAAATTAAATTTTTTTTTCCATAAAGTTTTATTTTGAAGGCTCTAACACTTTAGGACCTACCAGTATTAAGTTTAAAGCATCGGAAAAACACAACTTTGGACCTGGTTTAGCCACAAAGGGGATCCATTCTGACCTGCGCTTCGTTTCCTCTAGAACCCCAATTCTTACCGGATCTCAGCGGTTAAGCAGCATTTTATTTGTTTCTGTGATCATTACCAAATAGAAGAGAGAGAAAGGAACATAATCTTCATTTGGTTTAAGAAAATTTTAGTAACATAAAAGAATGGACGGGTCTACTGAATAAAATACCCAGTGTAGCAGTGCCTGATGTAGTAGATGAGTCAGAGTTCGAATAAGAACAAAAACTGGCTTACTGATGAAATGGGAAATCTTTGAAATTTGTAAGGAAGACACTGTCCATATCGCTAATAGTTAGAAAGTGATGAACAGCGCCCATGAAAACTAAATTAAAATAAAAAGCTCTTTTTTCACATAAATTCAATCCTTAAGAATCCTACCATTTAGTAATATATGAATATTGTTAAACAAAAAAGCTGAGTCTTTTTCAAAATGATTCATCCTGAATAAGGAAATTAAATGTCGCCTGAAACATAATACAAATAATGTCATGAAAGAAGATATGCAATTGAATTTCTAACACTATTTTTCTTGGGAGTTAATTGTCATTCTTGAGGCAGGAATTATAAACTTCAGTCACGCACAGGAAAGTAAAATGAAAAAATTAAGAGGACAGCGATAAGACTGGAGATAATTTCTTATTCTTATTGACACTTATGTTTCGGGGAACCTTTCCCATCTTCAGGGCTATAAATAGAATTAATTTTTCAAATATCAAAAAGTATCCTAAAATAACCTTAAAATTATAAAATAAATATAGTTTGTCATTGAGCCAAAAGAAAAATAGAAACTATAAAGCGACTTTAAGCTAAAAGTAAATTAAAACTCTGAATAACTTAGTAAAATAACACATCAAAAAGGAAAACAAAAAATAAATACTGAAAAAAATAAACAAAGAAAGCGCTTTTTCAGACTTACTGGTAATAGGTTTGGTTGTTAACTGATGGAAAACAGTATAGTCAGAAGGCGATGTTAGAGGAATAAAACAAAAAGAGGGAGAGAGAGAGAGAGAGAGAGAGAGAGAGAGAGAGAGAGAGAGAGTAGTAGGCAGTTAGGTAATATGTAATGGTGTGGAGTAGTTTGGTTGTTTAAGGAAGGCGACAGTTTCTTGATGTAAAGAGAATCTAAAAGAAGGAGCGAAAGACAATCAGCAGTTTGACAGAGTATTTTGAAATTATTATACATAACGTCAGTTTTACATGAATTTGAATGATTCCTTATGGCCGAAAATTCTGGCATAAAAAAAACCCTCATCATATGAGTTAGGTAAGCTCCCACTTCCAAGAAAGGCTACACAGCGGTTTCCCAGTCCTGAAAGTCCGGAAGAACTTTCTCCACTTGCAGGATTTAGGTGACTTGCAGCGACAACACCACAAGTTTTTGAGATTTACAACCACAGAAAATGCCTTCCTCTCACTTCTCTTGGAAAAGGTGTGAAGGAGAGTTGTTTCTTTTTTATATTAGTTTGGATGTGCTTCTGCTCGCTTACCTGTTTCAGTTGATTTTGATTTTTTCAAGTTATCACACTTTCAGTTACCAAAAAGCAAAAACGATAACCACAGCAGAGGACTGATAAACGAAAAAACGTAAAATCCACATATGATTTTCACCCATTAAAGATAGATTGCACATGCCATTATGCCAACACGGGTCCCACCCCAAAAGTAGTCTATAAAAAGGTAACGTTTTTAAATGAATAAGAGGCCTAGTGTAGACCTCTGGACCATGTTTACTAAAAAAAAAAGTGATACTTAAGCGGCCCACACACGCTCAAATTTTTGGTCCAATATTTTGATGTCAAATATTTGACATGAATTTGATCGTGTGTGGCGTAATTTGATGGCCTAAAAGGTTTGATGTCAAATTTTTTACTGATCTGATTTCAGTAGATATTTTTTGAGCCAACGTCAAATAATTTGTGCGTGTGTGGTACCTAGCAATAATTTGCGCAAATTAGTTAGTGATTAGACATAATCTGAGGAGGACGTGCGCGGCTCATCGTCATCATGGCTCCAACAAAACATGAAAAGAAATTTCTTCTTGAGCTTAATGATGTTTACAGAAGTTTACCCACAACTTTGGAACATTAAAAGTGACTGTTATAGTGACAGAAATAAAAAAGATATGGCATATGAGACTCTTCTACAGAAATTCTCTCTCTCTCTCTCTCTCTCTCTCTCTCTCTCTCTCTCTCTCTCTCTCTCTCTCTCTCTCTCTGTACAATAGTAGATTGTTGTGTTTATCTTATTCATTCCATCTTGATGCTTAAGACAATATCTTTTTTATGTCTTATTCACTTCCTCGTGCTGAAGTCTGCATTTATATATATATATATATATATATATATATATATATATATATATATATATATATATATATATATATATACAGAATAATATATATATATATATATATATATATATATATATATATATAATATACATATATGTTATACCTATATCATTTAATAAAGGAGCATGACCAAATCGTTCACGACACAAATACCATTGCTGGGCCCACTTTCGTTTCTGTGTGTTCTTCAACGCTAAGCCAATAGCCAACGCTGTTTTATGCATCCATGATGACACTCGGGAGCAAAAGAAAATTTGATGAGAAGTTTGAGCGTGTAGGGCGAACGTCAAACCGTCAAATAATTTGACATCAAAAATTTGACCAAAAATTTGAGCGTGTGTGGGCCGCTTTAGTCTCTTTTAAATAACATGAAAATTCATAATATTACATTGAATACAACAGATTAAGATATAATCTCAATAATTTAGCCCCTTCTATAAATGTTTACTGTAGAGGAAGAAATTGTAAATTTGAATTTGAAGTTTCTTGATGTAACTGTCCATATAAATGAAAGAAATTTCACCTTTTCAGTCTTTCGAAAATCAACTAACATTGCCTCTTTTGTTCATTACTACTCCAATCACCATCAAAATGTTGAATTCTCTGTTTTTTCTGGGATGTTTCTAAGGGCTTTACGTGTCTGTAGCCCGCAGTTTATTGACGCTGGAATTAAAACTATTTATGGTATTGCAATGAAACTTAAATACCCAAGGCCTTTTGTAGATGTGGCATGGAAAAGAGCTAGAAAAACATTTTAATCAACTTATGACAAACTTGAATTTAGTAAGCATAACATTCATAAATTACCCTATGATGAAAGGTTTTTAGATATTCCTAGAATTTTAAAGCTTTTAAACATAAATTTAGTTTTCAGTTATATTAATTTCAAGAGTTTAGTAATCAAAAATTCTCCTAAAGATCTTCTAGGCTGCATATACGAAATTCCTTGCAAAAAGTGTGATAAAGTCTATTACGGACAAACCGGTAAATCTCTTTCACAACGTCTCAAACTACATCAATATTCTGTGAGAACTGGGCAAATATCGAATGCATTATTCGTACATATGAGAGATTTAGACCATCCTATTGACTGGAGTCAAGCAAGAGCCTTAATCCCATATAATGACACAGTTAAAAGGAATATCATTGAATCTTGTTTCATCAAGTCAAATAATAAAAATGTTCTAAATTTAAGTCTTGGTTTATTTAAACTTGATGCTTTCATAATGAAAAAAAGTTGTAGATAAATATAAGCAACAAAATTAATATATTAAGTTTTTAAAGAGAGACAGAGACAGAGACAGAGACAGAGAGACAGAGAGAGAGAGAGACAGAGAATGAGTGAGAGAGAGACATGTATACAAGAAAGGAGAAGAGAGAGACAGAATGAGTTTTTTGAGAGAGAGCAGTACAAGGAAGGAGAAGATTTGATTAAGCTCTTAAGCCATCAGATAAATAATTCATAACCCTTCGTTTTGGTATTTGGATATTGCCGATATTTGTGTTGTAGGTAAATGGAAAATTCCCCTGATGTTGCAAATTCTATTGGTTTTGGTCGGAATCCGCATAAAAACAATAGAAAATCTAACAGACAAAAGGAACAGGGGAGACTATTAAATGATATGACTCTCACCCTTATAGGGTTCAGTAAAATAGGGGAGGATTTTAGGTAATAGTTTGCGTGGAATAGAAGTAGCACCACGAAACTCTCGCTATAAATGATTATTACTATAATGTTTTTCCTGCTATTTTTTTTTTATTTAAGGATATTATGTATCATTACTGTTCTAAGTTATTACTGAAAGGTATTGACAGAATTATTAAGAAAATTTCCATTACTTATGTTCTATTAAAAGCATATATT
>NC_087220.1:9896713-9912862 GCF_015104395.2 Macrobrachium nipponense
TTGAGGGGAAAATCTGTATAATATGTAATAATTAATTCTTCGTCATTAAGGACTGATCAGTATTTCAAAGAAGGTGACATTGGAAGACTAAGGATCTGAACCTGTTGCCTTCCCGGAACTACGTAAGCAAAATTCTACTTCATGTTATATATTGCTAGATGAAAATACTTCTTTTCACAAAATCTTTTAGAAACCGCCGTCATTCTTAAATATTTTACTTATATATGGGTCCAAATAATACAATTAGAAATAAGTTTTATAACGGCGGATTTTAAATATTTCATGAAAAGAAATATTTTCATCTTGCAATTACTGAACTGCCTGTCTCATTGATTTTGTCAGAGTTTTCACTTAAAGGAATGAATATTATATTGGTTGTTTGCCCATATTTCATTAGATTTCCTTTTATTGTGTTATTACAGGAAAAAAAAAGTTGACATTAAAAGATTTTAACAATTAATTTTATGGTTTCAAAGCCGTTGAAATAAAGAAAGATAAGGATGTTTTTAGATGTTTCTTTCTCTATGTTACTTTTACTATGAAACTTTTTGTCGGCTTTATTACAGTAAATATCTAATAAATGTCCCTATTATTATTTTTTTATGTAGTTGATTTCTTGATTCAAATATTGGGGACTGACAATGCGCAATACTCATAAAAACATAAAAGACAAAAAATTATACTTTGATATTAAGATGGTGACTTGATTACAAATGGACATAAGTTGTTTGTTGGTTTTCTATCTATACTGAATTTGTGTTGAAATGGTTCTCTATGAATTAAAATACCTAAGAAAGGGAGGAATTTTTTTTTCAAGTAAACTTAATTGATGGTACCTGGTTATTATAATTAGAGAGTAAATTATTTACTTCAAAACCAGCAGGTAAATCAGCTAACATATCGTTAACATAGTTATCTATACCACTTTAATAGAATACAAATATTAGGTAGATAACGTTTTTCAAAGAATTCCATGTATAGGTTGAGAAAAGCTAATATAGGGGTGCCCATTGTTATACCAAGTATTTGTTGATAAAATTCACCATTGAATATAAACTTACAATCACAAGACGACTTACTAGTGAGTGAAATAATGTGACCTACGGGTAGAGATAATTCATGCTGGGTTAATTTGTTACTAATATACTCTAAAGTAGAATCTAATCTCTCAGTGGGGTAATAAGTGGTTTTGTTTCATTTATCAACTAAATCTAAAGAATTATATATATGAGAATCTGAGATAGTTCCTAGTAACAGGGAAGAATAGTTTTTGGTAATATTTCGGATTTATATGATACTAGGCCAACAATACTGGCCGCATAGGATTATTTTATTTGTGCGATTTGACTAATCAGTACAAGTAAGGTAACGAGAAAAATTTGACTGACAATTGACCTATTAGTTATTTTTTATCTTTTTTTTCCACTAAGCTATTCAAATTTTTTATGATTTCGTCAAGGGGATTTTTTTTTAGTTTTCTGTAAGTCGTATCATCATCCAGTAGGACTGGCTTACATGTTATGTAGTCAGCTTTATCTAAAATTACGATGCTGTTATGGAACTGCCAATGTTAGTCATGAAAGTAACTTCCCTGGCTTTATAAGAAAAGTTTGGCCGATTTTAAAAAAGACAACACAATCCATATCACAAAAGCTGCTACGTCAAATAGCATCGTGATTTTAGAAAAAGCTGACTACACAACTACACATCACGTACGCAAGTCCTATTGGAGTATGATACGACTTACAAAACCTTAAAAAGATCCTCGAGACACACGCACACACAAATAGAGAGAGAGAGAGAGAGAGAGAGAGAGAGAGAGGGGGGGGGGGAGAGAGAGAGAGAGAATAGTCAAAGGATATATTTTGTTCAATATTTCTAATTGAGTGCATATCACTTTTCATAGCAAGGAAGATTAGGTCTATAAAAATCGACGGTAATCAGCAGGTATGACTTTTTTCTTATTTTTCATAACTTGATCAGTCAGTCGATCAGTCTACACGAAGGTAAGATTTGACAGCTCAACCACTATAACTTGAAGCAGATTTTGATAACATTATGTACATTTTATGACTAGCAGCGTCTTGTATGTGAAAGGGTTTCTTTAGAGGCTCGTGCTGATGATATAAGCCGATCGATTGTCTCTAATATTATTCAGAATTATCAGTGAAGTTTTTCTTGCAATTGCTGCAGAAGTAAGCTGACGATCAATCCACCCGGCTGTAAAACGCTGGCATTGCAGAAGAGGAACCGGATATGCAAGTGCTTATACATGGTGTCAGCGGGAAGAACTGTACCCCATATCAGTCTCCCCAGGTACCAAAAGCATTGAATAGAAACATTGAATCCTTCTCGTCAACAGGCCCGAGGCAGTTTACCTAGGAATAATTAGATTTTTCTTTCAGTAAATTAATGTTAGCCCTCTTGACATTCAAAAGGATTAGAGAAACTCTAAAGAATCCGTAATTTTCGTTTCGTTGGCTTCCTTAAGAAAGCTTAATGGGGTTTGAATGGGAACTATTAAAGATCACTGGCTAAAGAAAATGAACGAAGGTTAACGTCCAATACACAGAGAATAAAACTTTCGCTATACATTTATCAATGGAATTACTCTGAGAGGTTATACAGTCCTGAAACTTTCAACCTTCTCTTAATGCAATTATATCATTTGACTTTGAGGGGAGCCAGTTCAGCCAAAAATCATAAGAAATCCTAAGATCTTCATCTGTAATTGTGATTGAAACTGGAGGAAGATAGTAATTCGATGACTCTCGTAGTCTTTACTTCCATAACAACGGAAAGTGAACGGCTCTTGGGTCATCGAAAAATATAAATAGTAAAAATATCTAGACACAATATTCCTCAGAACAATGGAAAGGCGCTGAGGCATCAAGACATTTATTTGTGTTCATCTTTAAAAGCGGCTTTTACAAATCATCGAAGTTTCTTGCAAAGAAGAAATCATTACATATTAGTATTTCTTAACCTTTCTCGATACTAAGAAATTCTACGAAATGTCTTTCGAGAGAAAAAATGTACAGCATATATTTTATTTAATTTACATCTTTTTTTTAATTAACGGACCACTCTCTTTACAAAAGGCTTTTAAGTTAATGTAGAATATCTGTTACTCTCATAGGAATAGCTATTTTCAATTATTTCAAATAAATTCTCTCTCTCTCTCTCACTCTCTCTCTCTCTCTCTCTCTCTCTCTCTCTCTCAGTTATGTTAATATCACATCGAAAATCTCACCCGAAATGAGTAGCAATTCTTCCCAGCTCTTCTTTCACCAGACAACATAGACAAATCTCTCCTGTATGTATACAAACCCCTGACAAAAGAATTGTTTCCCTCTTTATGAAAAGAATCAGTCTCTAAAATGAGCCTTATCATTTTAACAAAAAATTAAGGGATAAGGTATATCTTTAGCCTGAGGCCTTGTGCCTGCAAGGTACCTCGCACAATGGCGATCAATAATTGATGGCGAGGAGGTGAAATGAAGAAAAGGTTTGGTTTAGACCTTTGGACTCCACTAAAGAATTATTGTAATTATACTAGTCGAGTTTCAGCCCAAATACGAAAAGCAGAATATTAGAAGTATATCAGAAATCCCCAACATGAAAAGCAACCCAATCCGACGAAAAGAAAAGAGAAGTTATTCTTCTTAAGTGAAAAATAAAAGAGAGTATATTCTTTGTCGATGACAAATCATCCCGTAAGAGGCTACCGCTATCAGTGCACCTCACGTGTGCATTGTAGGCATCACCTAAGGTTCTATGCAGCCTCTCTTTGGGCACTAGCTGCATCTCTTTCATTCCTTTTACTTTACGGCCGTTTATGTTCTCTTTCTTCCATCTTACTTTCCACAATTCCAAACAATTTTTCGTTGTGCAACTATGAGGTTTTTCTCCTGTGTCACCTTTCAAACCTCCTTTACTCTCAATTTTCCTTTCAGTGCTGAATGACCTTTCACTTAAATCTTATATTCCTTTCCTTTCCATGAAAATCCGATCATTTTTCTTCAATTACCAAATTATTACCTGGACTCAACGCGTTTCAGAGTGAAATGACTCTTGAAAGTTTTAATCAATAACCAAGCTATGGTGATAAAGTTCTTCATGAAGACTTGTATTTATGCACATATGGGTGTGATTTATGACTTTCATTGGTTTCCTGAGTCGAAACCTTCAGGCTGAAGCAAGACATTGACAGTCAGTGTATTTAACACTTTGTTTACTAATGGTAATAAAAATTGGTGTCGACAATTTTCCTCTTTAAGTGATATGTCTCACCAGTACCTTATGAATGACAGTTCGCAAGGCCCCAGTAACTGGAAATAGTGCAATCTATAATAGTCATGACGCAGTGAATGTCACCTTCAATGGGTATTCGGGCGACCATTCACACCTGTAAGTTATTCTTTATAACGTGTGTGACACAGGGACTGCGGAATCTCGCTTCACTAAAAAACCAAAATCTTTCATACATAAGTATATTACATTCGTTAGTTAGCCAGTTCTCACAGAATATTAGTGTTGTTCGATTCGTTGTGAAAGTGATTTTCTAGCTATCCGCAATATAGGTATCCTATCACAATTTTTACAAGGAATTTCTTTTGTAAACAGAAAACACTCTTTAGGACGATTTTCAATCTGTGATTTTTTGCATTTCTTGCTTGGTAATGTTTTCTCTAAATATGCCAACGTTTGTGTATAGAATGGGTATTAAGGAATACTATACCAATTTTGCCAAATGTTCAGAATGATCAACCCAACGACCTCTCCTTGTATTGATCCCTCTGTGCGGGAGACACAGAAGGCATTGGAGAATCAGTGTCTGGGAAGCTAAAAACCTTTCACAAAAGGAAGTTTTCAATCAACTCCAACACTATCAAGCTAGATTTTGATTCGTATTACCCGGTTACGTGATTGCGAATTAATTATTAATTCACATATTACTACTATTATGTGTTTCATTCTAGATATAACTTATGCTTTTCCTCACTCACAAGCGATCTAACCATGTATTACCACAATATGGAAAGAATTAAGTAGCTGATGTTCATGTTCAATCTATGTTTAAATATATATATATATATATATATATATATATATATATATATATATATCTATATCTATATCATATATATATATATATATATATATATATATATATATATATATATATATATAAATTCCGGATTTGAATTTTCTTTCTACGGTCTCTAGCTGTGTCAAATTTCATCCTAATCCTTTAAGATATTCCAGTGATCCATATATCAATTTATGGCGTAGTTCAGGGGATGTGATAAGTGTGGGTGTGGGTGAGAACCTACTCTCTATTTCAGGGACCAACTAGTCACCATTTTTCTCAGATATCTTTCAAACTAGTTATTTGATCGAAATTACATTTTGAGACAGTATACGAGATACCCCTGCTAATTTTTGGTAATATAATGCATTGTCAAATGGTATAAGTTGACTTTTTTAAATGCAAAGCTGCATGAGTCAGCAGGACTCATCTACAGATCGAATGTTGACTGTTGCCCTCTCCCTTAACCCTCCCACCCTCTCTCTCTCCCAGTCTTGTGTATCACTGTTTTTCTCATCTCATTCCGATACCCTCTCTTAAGTTACAAAACTGCAACAAAATACCGTTTTCCATGATACTTCTCAATACCAGCCGATAATTGGAGAGTTGATAATGGAAAAGATAGCAAGTTTTGAGGTAATGACCACAATACTGGTTATTTTTCCTAACGTTCTGTGTTAATAGTAAGGCCAAGAGAGATAAGGTCTAACCAATTCGGTGGAGTCGTCTCCCACCTTGGGTAACTACGTAGGCGATCCCGTATCTTGAGAGAACCTACTCAAGGTAGTACGTTCTTTCCAGCAGATTCACCTGCTGACGCAAATAATGAGGTAGGCCACGCTCCGCCTACTTGGTGGATTTTGGGATAAGTGGGCGGAACTTCTTCTCTTCGCTTTAGTCTTTCTCTTCGACTTGATTAATAGTATCTTTGGTGTGTCAGGCAACACCTTAATAATAAGCGGTTTTCTGTCAGCTGCTACATATGCAAAATGGAGGAAGCTGGTAATAAATTAAGGATTAACCTGAACAAGTAAGTAAATTTTTATAACACACCCATTATCAAAAGAACACACGCATATTGGTCAATTATTCCATCAATGTACCCATCTCTACATCATATTATCAATTACTTTGTCTCTATCTACCTCTGGAGTGTATTTATATATATATATATATTATATATATATATATATACATATAGATATATATATATTATATATATATATATATATATATATATATATATATATATATATATATATATATATATATATTTATTTATATTATATATTATATATATACTATATATATATATATATATATATATATATATATATATATATATATATATATATATATATATATATATATATATATATATATATATATATAATTTCAACACTGCTCCTTTCTAAATTCCCATAACGCCTGTATACCGATCTTATGGCCGGTAAGAGCAGAATCGGCAGAATATGCACAGGAGCATGAAGGCCCCCCCCAAAAAAAAAAAAAAAAAAAAAAATTAATTATATTCCCAATCTGTTAAGCAATTGTTCAATATATATTTATATATATATATATATATATATATATATATATATATATATATATATGTTTATGATATATATAACTAGTAATAAATACAATAACAAAAATTAAATGAATACAGAATCTTCAATAACCAACATATTTATGACATCCAATATTACTCAATATAACAGACGGGAAATGGAGGGGCGGAGATGGGGAGGCCAGGAAAGTGGGTTGAGGGAGGGATGAGGATGGGAATGGAGAGGGAGGGAGGCAGGGAGGGATAGGATGGGGATAAGGGATACACGAATGCATAGGTTGGCGATGCTTGCCAACACCATGTAATTAAACACCTTAAGAAACACATTTTGACACAGTGTCTTGTACACTGTGTAAAAATGACATTTTGATCAAATAATTAGCTTGAAAGATGTTTAAGAAAAACAAGGACTCGCAGACCCTGAAATGGATAGTGACATATCTGTAGAGCCATAATGGTAAAAGATACGACCGTGAAATGTAAAAGTTTTTTTCTAAAAGCTCGTTATCTGTGGGGGTGCCATTCATATTTTTCTTTGGTAGTGATGTTAATAGCCACCAAAATTCAAATTTCCTGAGGTTAAGGTACAAACGGCTCACATTAGAACAAACACCCTTTTCTTAATGTGCGCGAGTTTGTCTATTATCTTGCATAGCAATCCTTTTTTATCTAGATGAGAATCAGATATTATATTTCCTTTACTGTATTTCTAATTACTACAATATTTTGGAAATCGAATGTAATTAACAAGCCCGTTTTCTTGAAAATTTTTGTATCAGCAGAAGTCTTTTACTCATGAGCTGGTGTCACGAATGATCATCAACCTTGAGAGGCTTGCAGTTGTGAGCGGTTGTGAGACTGGCAGCCAAACTTTTCTTGACAAGTGTTAAGTTATTTTCTTCATTAATGTCAACCAAAAGGGGGGTTCGCTTCAGTAACTTTTAAGTCTAATTTAACATATTTCTCGAAAATCGTTAAAGCAGTTTTATTTAAGCAAAAGTTTTTTGCATTGTGGCGTGAAAGAACCGTCCCTGATAGCCATGGCTTGAAGTCGTTGTCCGAGTTCTAAGAAGACCAACGAGCAATGCTCCCAAGAGGATGCGTCACTTTGATGGATGTGGAGTCCCTGTTTGCCAATGTTCCCGCTGATGAGACCATACGAATGATCTTGGACAGAGTTTACAGGGACCTCGACACTCCATCCTTGAGCATACCTGAGCATGCCCTGCAAGCCCTGCTGGAAACATGTACCAAAAAGGCCCCTTTACTGACCACCACAATCACATATACACCCAGGTCAAAGGGGTGGCGATGGGATTTCGCTTTAGAATTTTCTTTTCCAATTTTACATGGGTACTGTCTAGAATTCCAGCAAACCGGGGAAGTATGTGCACTACATGTTTGATACCTTTGTTGTCACAGACTCCCAGGATGAGATAGAGCAGCTGTTATGTGCATTCCAAGACCACAGCTGCCTAGCGTTCACAAGAGAACATTGCCAAGACCGCTGTCTCACCTTCCTTGATGTCCTTGTCGAGCAGCAAGATACTCGATTCAGCACAATAGTCTATACAAAGCCAACGGACCTGGGAAAGTGCAGGAACGGAGAGAGCAATTGCCCTGAGAGGTATAAGCGCTCCACCATCAGCACCTTCGTCAAGGGGTCCCTCTCACACTGCTCCTCCTGGAATGACACACACAGTGAGTTAGAATGTGCGGCCCATGTTCTCGTCAGCAACGGACACACCAATCATGCTGTTGATGAATCGATAAGGAAGATTACAGAAGCCTTGTACAGGAACCCTACCCTAATGTTCTAGAGCACATCAAGCTTTTCTACAAGGGCCACTTCCACCAGAGGTACAAGGAGTACAAGCAAGCACTCAAAAATATAATTGAGGAAAACTTCATCCCCACCAATCCAAAAACAAAAAAATTAATCTTGTAATATATTAAAAAACAAAGAAGATGAGCAGCCTGGTGATGAGAAACAACCCTACGGGCCCCCTGCAGGATCTCTTGATAACATTGGTAAGACCTCCAATAATTTCTCCAAGGATATCTCTTGCCACGCTCAAGAAAGAGCCATATTTAATCACAGCAGGACTGCACCACCTGGAATCCCTCCACGTAGGAAAGGAGAAATCTAATTTGAACATTACAAAGAAAATGTTTCTTCTCCTTAAAGAGAACGCCCCCCAACAGTGCCAGACAATCAGGATCCATCACAGGATGATAGGACTCCCACTACAGGCAGGACTCCTGACATCTAGCCCCAGGAACACTATATGCCACTCGCATGACTGAATCTTTGCGACCATCAATGCAAGATCTCTGACTTCGTCCAAGACCAGCCCGACTAATAAAAATTCGTCTCTTGGTCTGAGCCACTAGGGGTACCGACACACAGACACTCTTACTACAGTCCTACTACCACCTCGTCAAGAAGATGAGCTACAAGGAGGTCGAAATATTATGTTATTACCAGATATACAAACGACTCATACGAAACTGCGACCCCACCCCATATAAAAATGGGAACAAGCTGGGAAGAAGATGAAGAACCATATATACAAACACCAACACCAGCTGTACGCCAAAGACGACCCCAGCCCAGAATTGACCTACACCTACAGAATAATACCAGTAATGACTATGACCCCTGCTTGACCTGGACTTGAGATCGTATGTTATTATACCAGTATACCTGAATTACACCAGAATTCTGTCTTAATAAAAAGTTACCTTCAGCATTTTTTGAGAATTTTTTTAGAATTTTTAGAATTTCCTAATATGAATATTGATCAGTTACTCAGAAACATCCCTGAGCCAGCGAAGCGGATGATAGAATAAATTAAAAATGTATTTAAAAACAACTCTCTTAATTTTGCCATTCCCTTATTCACTTTGACATTATTATTATATTATTATTATTTTGTCTATGACAGTCCTCCAATTCGACTTAGTGGTACTTATAGTGCGAGGTTCTAGGTTGCATCCTCCTCAATAGGAGTCCATCACTTTCTTTTTTTCCTATGTGCAGTGTTTCTGGGAGCACAGTCTTCTACATGAGTCTTGGAGCTACTTCAGCCTCTAGTTTTTCCAGAGTCATTTTCAGGGATCTTGGGTTCGTGCCTAGTGCTCCTATGATTATGGGTATAATTTCTACTGGCATATCAAAAAACCTTCTCATTTCTATTTTCACATCTTGATAATTATCCATTTTTTCCGTTTCTTTCTCTTCATCTCTGGTGCCCCATGGTATTGCAACATTACTGAGTGATACTTTTCTTTTTTATTTTGTCAAACAATGTCACGTATGTCTGTTTGCACTATCACCCTATCTGTTCTGATACCAAAGCCCTTCAGGTGGTGCTCATACACTTATTTACTGCAAGGTAGCTGGTGTTTCTTGCACAGGCCCCAGTCGAGAGCTTTTGCCACTGAGTCATGCATCATTTTGTACTTGTTCTGTGAAAGTGCTTATTACTAAAAGTAATGGCTACTTCACAGCATTACGTCTCTAGAGACTCTTCTCTATTTTTTCTAATAGCAGCTTTTTTCAGTACTACTTAAACATGCTATTTCGTAAACACCCCAGAATGATAGCCATAAATAAAATTATAAAACAACAGAAATGAATAAGAATCATGTAATATATAGTGGAATACAAACACGCATATGCACTACATGCACAGAACAATGCAATAGACTTCCATGCCATCAACAACAACCATAGACCGAATTGGATGGATCTAACATATATTTTTTTTAAATAACAATGTCCAAACAAGAAGACTGGGGGGAGGCGCCACCATAAACTTAGGAGAAGCTTTTTATGGTAACAAGCCGTTCATTGGAGAGGACCCATTAGTCAATTCTTATATTCCTACAAACTTTGTTACAACTTTCAATTTTAGGACAAGCTCTGTATTTCCTCTGTCTGTTGCTGGCCCCTCTTCAGCTCTGCTCCCTTGGCAAGGATGTAGCACAAGGAACCTTACGCCATAGCAATGTTGCAGTTGCACCACCAGGGGAACACCATGCAGCAGCATCACCACAGCCCACAAGACTTTCCTACTACAGAATAGCGGACAAGAATGCGAACATCAACAACGGAATCACCTGGTTGGGTTGTTGAGTGCTTCCTTCATTTGCGTTCTTCGTTGTGGAATTGTCCTGCTCAGTTTACTTCGACGAGTTTTTAAAAAACCATCATTTTCACCGGACGAATCTGTGCCCATTATTATATTATTATTATTATTATTATTATTATTATTATTATTATTATTATAGCTGTTTCTACTTCACTCAATTTGTAGAGAGTCTTCTCTATTCTTTTTATTTTCTTTTTTTCATCAACTTGTAGCTGGTATATCAGGTTTCCTAAGGGTATACAACTATTTCTATTGTCTTACATTTATTTCCTCTAACGCGATTTTTTTTTCAGAGTGAATGAACTGGCATACAGATTACATGGTCATATATAGTATAGCAAGCAGCAGAGGGTGTACAGTTGCCAGGTTGATTATTCAGCTGCATTTGGTTGGTCATGATTGGTGACAAAATCGATTCCGGAGGTGTTGAGATTATCTCGGCCAAATCGCTGTTAGTATTTGGGAGTGGCTGTTAACCGGGATGCATTTACCTTAAGTTTCTACTTAAGGTAAATGCATCTCATTACTGACAACATACCCCTCTTTTTATTTTAGGGGTTGGGGGGCAACATATCAATTGTCATCCCCACTTTTTTCTTGCAAGTTTTACATAACAGACATTGGAAATGAAGCTATTAATAATACTCTTAAATATATGCTCAACAGAGACCAGTAAAAGATATTAAAATAATAATAATAATAAAAAAAAATTTATTAGGTTCGTGATCAGATTAAATATTCCTCTAAATTTTGACTGACGTATCCCATTGTTTACATAAGAAGTCAGAAAGCGCAGCAAACGCCAACGTTTGCAGCAACAGCCTTTGAGTTTATTATTATCTTTCCTCCATCTAACATTTGATTTTCATATTAGACAGTATTTTTCTGTAAATATATTAGGTTTTAAAGGTAACACTAGCAAAATGGTAGATATAAAAATGGAATGGCTCAGTTTGGAAGCTACACTATCGCTAAGTTATAGCCCATAAGTGATAGCTACGCTGCTTGACAAGCTTCTTCCATCCAACATATAAAACGTTCACCATCTTAATAAGGCTCTTCAAGGGTCAAAACTCACAGTTAATGGAATGCTTGCTGCTGTCAAAGTATCTGCGGAAAATCTCAGATCCTTTCATACAGACAACAAGTTTAAGGAAATTTTTCAAGTTGTGCACAAGAGGAATGTGAACAAGCACACGAGGTTTGATGAGTATTACAAAGTAGAGTTCTTAAAAGTTATTGACAGTGCTTCAGAATATTTAAATCATAATTTCACGTTATCTGATCTCACAATGTGCCGTAACTTCGAAAAAATACAGTCGCTCATATACAACACTTATTATTTCCGGTCAAAGTATAGTGATACACCATAGATGAGAATAAAATACTGCATGATAATGCTTTAAAAATTATTTAATCACTAATACAAAATTTTATTAATAATGAACATTTTAATGACATTAGCAATATTTCTAAGACTTCACTTTATAAACTGCGTTGAAAACCATAGCTCCTTGTCTCTCAGTTTCATTGGAGGAACTTTCGTTTGTTGGCTCTTTCTGTTACTTCATTCAGATCAGTGTAGCCAAACGACTTACAGCCTCCCAGGCATCTCGTACCTGTTCAGATGATGATATTTTATTTAGAATTTTTTTAAATATATCAAGTTTAGGTGCTTCATCCAAATGTACACTTCAGACTGACAATGATTATTGAGTTTCCTTATCAAAGCTTGTCAGTAAGGGAATGCAAAATTTGTAAAGAAAATAAATCGAAAAAATTTGTTCTTTTCAAAAAATGCCTCCTGTATTAGCCAGCAGGGGACACAAAGGATGTGGGAAAAGGCTTATGAAGCAGGAGGAAGTAAAAATAAAAAATTAAGCCTGGCAAGTGTAGAAACTAGCAGTAATAAGAAGAGAAGAAAGTATGAAAATGCTGCAAAGAAGGAATATAAAACTTATATAGTGAACAGGAGATATAAAGGTGCATAAAAAATATATTCAGTTGTGATATGGACAGATATAAATTTTGGTGGAATGATAGAGACAAGCCATGAAAGAGCAGGCAAACTTGTCCAAGAAGAAATGGAAATACGTGAGAAAGACTTAAAATGAACAATGAAATAATAGTGATGATACTATGAAAAAGGCAATTCGTTTTCCGCGTAAGAACTGCAGACAAAGACCTGGTGGACATGAATTGTGGGAAAGTTGGTCAGACTTAGCAGAATGCTAGGGATCAGAGGCTATACTAGTGGAACGGGACCAAATAAATTACACAACTACTGACAGTTGATTTTCAATTGGCGTCAGGAGATACAGCTATGGAAAACTAATGAGGATAAAGTTGATACACTGAAATCCACTGAAATTCTACCAAGGCTAAGATTTAAAGTTACGACGTTGGATAAAGAAAAAATATGATAATATAAAAGTATGGAGATACAGCACCACAAAACAAATTACTTCATCACAAAAATCTTACAACAGACCAAAAGACTTTGTCCGCCATATCGGGCAAGAGATGCCTAACACAACAAAGACATATGTAAGTAGATGGGACAGAAATGAAATAAGAATGAAGAAACAAAGAAAAACACCATCATCGAAGCTTACTAATGAAGTCATGAGGGAAATAGAATTAATGGGAAACTTATTATAAATGTATATTAATAATATATTTATATATATATATATATATATATATATATATATATATATAGATATATATACACATATGGGGCCGGAGCTGGAGCTCAAAGAAGATATATCCCGAAGGAAGTAGTAGGGAAAGGCATCCTTATCTTTCAACGTCGGCATTGAAATAAACTGTTGAAAAATGAGAATGCCACGTTTACCATTTTGTCCCTTACTACTTCACTTTCTTTGGACTATATACATTTATTTATATATATACTATATAACTATACTATATATTTTATATAATATATATTATATTTATACTATAGTATATATATATATTTAATATATAATATTAATATATATATATAACTAAATATATTATAGTAGATATTATATTATATATTAGATATATATAATATTAATATATATTTATTATATACGTATATCTATCTATATATATATATATATACTATTGATATATATAATATATTTATTATAAACTATATATATTATAAATATATATATAATTATATTATATATAATATAATAGCCCTCAAAACTTCTCAAATTCTTTGCTCGTTTTGGATACAGTTGTCACCACAGAGCCTTGAGATCTAACTACCAAGAAATATGAAGAAATCATGATATCCAGTAGCAGGAAACAACAAGCCATCAATACCATAATCACGATGAGGTCACCTTGCCGACAGTTAACAGTTAACTGAGACCCTTCTACACTGAAGTATTCTTTTTAAATATAATTAACATTGCTTGCCTGCCTCTTTATTGAAAAGAAAAGATAATTGAGTACAATTTAAAGATAATAAATTTCGTTATCGCTTCAATCTATCAAAATTGATATTGGAAGTCTTTTGATAAGCAATCAAATCTGATAATCTCTCTGAAATCAACATGCAGTACTTATTTTAATTAAAACTCGAGGAGCAGTACTATGCAAACAAATTCTTAATTTAAAAAAAGTAACAATAGCAACTCACAGTAGGCAATATCTGAGATGCAGGTAGTGTAAAGCGATACCGGCCGGTGTCTCTCAGTTCAATTATGTATGCATAAGTAACATTCATTGCATAAGAGACCCAGTCAACAGATGTTCCAGCTGCAGGATCTGTTTAAAGGATTAGCTTTTTCAAAGTATACTCGTGGTTAGTCAGTTCTAAGTTATCCTTTGGCAAAATACTTTCTTCCCATTTCTCATCAAATAAAAATGACATTACTGCAATAGAAGAATATAAAAGAAGAGGGTGACTATAAAAAATATAATAAAAGGTGGGAATAAATTTAAATGAGAATGTAAGTTACCTTTACGTGCCACTCATGGACCTTAAAGTAATGCATATCACCATGTTATTACTCATATATCTGTTTGCAATGGATTATTCTTGATTCACTGCCAAAAAATGTCTGCGCATCGTAATGGAGGCACTGAGGAACATAAATATTAGCTGACTGCACAAAACAATCAGTATGGCACGTTCCTTTTCTTGAGTCATTATGAATAGAAATAATAGACCTATTTAACATATGAAGGCTTAAAGTCTTGCAGAAGAAAACAAATTTAATATCTTGATCAGTGATACAAGGTGTGGCATGCCCAATGAACAACTGATGTTTAGCACTCTACTGTATCAGATCAATACTGGGGATTGTCATTTCATACACTTTTCCTAATCCCGGGATTTCGGGAAAAGGTTACTGTTTTCTTGGGATCCCAGGAAAATCCCGATAAATCCCTGGATTTTATAAAAAAATTAATTTTATATTTTAGGACTGAAATATTGTAAGACTCATAGCACGTGGTTATTTTATTATTCCTAAAGCATTGGAAAAGATATATCCAAAATATATAATGCAAAAAAGAAGCATTCTATGAAATTAACAAGCAGAAAATTGAGGCTGATTAAACGCATAATTTTATGCAGAGTAATTGCTCTTGAAATAAGATAAGAAACTGGCACATCTATTTACAAATTATATGAAAAAATCCTTTACGATCACATGCGTTTGTAATATAACCCTGGTGAAAGAAAAATGATCAATTTTCATTACAAATAACAAAATTCTTAGACCAAAATGACTGTATATGATCACATGCTTTTGTAATATAAACCTGGTGAAAGAAAAATTATCAATGTTCATTACAATAACATGATTCTTAAATCAAAACGACTGTTTGTCTTCAAACGACTTCGAAAAGCGTAAACTTATATGAAACCTGCCTCTATGGCAGTTACATGAGAAATAAAACAACAAGAAAACTATATATTCATATAACGCTCTTCTGATGAAATAACAAAAATAGGAAAATAATAAATTTGCTTTGTAGCTTTTTACCCTCAAACTACTTTGACATGAAATATGCACGTAGAAAATTCAAACAATTTACATTGTTATCCCTTATACGAGTTCTGAGTCTTGTGATAAACAGTCCTACAGCTGAAAAAGCTCTTTCTGCTTCGACAGATGTGGGTGGTATAGATTCTAATGCAGCTGTTATCTTTGTTATGTTTGCTGTCTTTTCTCCAGTTGCTTGAAAAATTTCCAACTCTTTAGTTATGCTCCTGCTAATCGCCTGACTTGTTTGGGTTGTTTTAGGTATGCACTCTGTTTCTTTTTTTATGGCTCCCTCTAATTTCTCGAACAGCGTTGCTGTTCGGCTTTGATTTGGGT
>NC_087220.1:9913362-9935862 GCF_015104395.2 Macrobrachium nipponense
TATGAAGGGATTTGAGATTTTCCACAGATTCTTTGACAGCAGCAAGCATTCCATTAACTGTGATTTTTTACCCTTGAAGAGCCTTATTAAGATGGTGAACGTTTTACATGTTGGATGGAAGAAGCTTGTCAAGCAGCGTAGCTATCACTTATGGCCTATAACTTAACGATAGTGTAGCTTCCAAACTGAGCTTTTCTATTTTTATATCTACCATTTTGCTAGTGTTACCTTTAAAACCTAATATATTTACAGAAATATATTTTCTAATAGGAAAATCAAATGTTAGATGGAGGAAAGATAATAATAAACTCAAAGGCAGTTGCTGCAATCGTTGGCGTTTGCTGCGCTTTCTGACTTCGTATGTAAACAATGGGATACGTCAGTCAAAATTTAGAGGAATATTTAATCTGACCACGAACCTAATGAAATTTTTTTTATTATTATTTTAATATCTTTTACTTGTCTCTGTTGAGCATATATTTAATAGTATTATTAATAGCTTCATATCCAATGTCTGTTATGCAAAGCTTGCAAGAAAAAAGTGGGGATGACCATTGATATGTTGCCCCCCAACCCCTAAAATAAAAAGAGGGGGTATGTTGTCAGTAATACGCTACGCGGGTGGAGCCTGTTCTTACTAGTAAAAACTTTAGGTAAATGCATCCCAGCTAACAGCCACTCCCAAATACTACAGCGATTTGGCCGAGATGATCTCAACACCTTCGGAATCGATTTCGTCACCAATCATGACCAACCAAAATACAGCTGAATAATCAACCTGGCAACTGTACACCCTCTGCTGCTTGCTATACTATATATGACCATGTAATCTGTATGCCAGTTCATTCACTCTGAAAAAAAAATCGCGTTAGAGGAAATAAATGTAAGACAATAGAAATATTTGTGCTACCAGCTACAAGTTGATGAAAAAAGAAAAAAAAAGAATAGAGAAGACTCTACAAATTAAGTGAAGTAGAAACAGCTATAGTAATAATAATAATAATAATAATATAATAATAATAATAATAATAATAATAATAATAATAATAATATACTTTATTAAAAGTAATGGCTACTTCAGCAGCATTACACTTGTAGAGATTCTTCTCTATTTTCCGAATAGCGGCTTTTTCCGTGCTACTTAGACAGGCTAGTAGAGCGCCTATAGAGGTCATGATCAAATACAGTCTAAATTGGTGTATATATTTGAATTTTACAGATAAAACTATGATACCATAGTTATCAAAGTCATTAACGATATATATATATATATATATATATATATATATATATATACATATATATATATATATATATATATATATATATATATATATATATATATATATATATATATATTATATATATATATATATATATATATATATATATATATATATATATATATATATATATATATATATATATATATATATATATATATATATATATATATATAATATATATATATATATATATATATATATATATATATCTATATATATATGTCTCTCTCTCTCTCTCTCTCTCTCTCTCTTTTCTGAAGCAAGCGAGCTTTCGTCTGGAGCTGCCAGACATCCTCGGGCTGGGAAGCTGAGGGTGGACTGATCGTGAAGCGGTGTCCGTCCTCGTTTATTATTTGGAGTTGACAGCAGGGGGTCTGCCCCATGCTGATCTACTATTGGCTGGTGGCGGTAGGTCTTCGTTTTCATTGGTGGGCTTGAACCGGGTCTCAAGCCACTTTCCACGCGTTGATGGTTGCGATGCTGTAAGCCTCCAGCCGCCTAGACCTCCTTAGCGGCGCGGTTACGTCGATGGGCGTTCGCTACGCTGCGGACGTCCACGGCTACTTGATTATGGTTGCGGGCGGAGGATCTCGTTCGGGGGCGTTGTCTTCCGTGGAGTGTCGTGCTCGGTGGTGTCATTGTTGGTGGCAGGTCTTCTCATACTCGTTAGGGAGGACAAATTCTTCCTGCGGTCGTATTTTAGAGTAGGTTTCACTTGCTGGATGAAAAGCGCCTCCAGCAGGCGTAACCGACGGGCATCAGGGGCCTTCCCGATGATCTTCGTGTTTTGGATGATCACATCCCGGGAGATGGCCTCTTGATGTTTGGTGCGTGCGTGATTCTTGATAGCCCCTCTTGGCGTGGCAGGAGAGCTCTTCGACAGGCGCATGGTAGTCATACCAACGTAGGCGCCGCTGCAACCGCGGACTGGGCATGTATATTGGTACACCACATGCGTCTGCTTCAGGGGGTCTCGTACCTGTGGAGAGGGGTTATTTTTCATAATAAGGTCGCGCGTCCTCCGATTCTGGTGGTAGATAATTAGGTCGATATTTTTGGTGTCGTCGGTCGGGGATACATTTTCAGAAATAAAAATTTTCTTAACTGAGTCCTCTTCTTCACGGTAATGAGAACTGATTGAAGGCTTTATAATACGCTTGATATTATCCTGGGGGCGGGGTGCGGGCCTCTCACTACCGTACCATTTCTCCAGGGCTGTACGGACACTCTGCTTATTGATTTATTTGAATACCCGTTATTTACGAGTACTTGGGAGGCGCGGTCGCAGTTCCTGATGAGTGTCCTGCCAGGTCGAGCAGTGGGAGAGGGCTCTCCTGACGAAGGCCATGATGGTCATGCTTTTTGAATCTGGCGGGGCACTTGCTGTCACCATTGAGGCAAAGTTCTAGGTTGGTTTTCTTTGTGTAGACGGGAAGTACGGAGGCCGTCTTCCGTCTTACTCACAAGGACGTCGAAGAAGGGGAGCCGATCGTCGGTGCTGTATTCAACCGTGTAATTCAGCACGCTGCACTGCTGAAATGCCTGACGGAGGGCTTCTACCTCATTCTCGGCGTCGACTTGAACAGAGATGTCGTCGATATATCGTCCATAGCTGCGGGGTTGCTGCATCCTAGCGAAGACTCGTTCCTCCACGGTTCCCATGTAAAAGTTAGCGAAGAGTACCCCAGTGGGGAGCCCATCGCTACGCCGTCCTTTTGGCGGTGCAATCTGGCTACGGTGGGGGTGGGGGAGGAAAAAGGCCTTCTTCATGCAGATCTCCAGCAGCTACGGAGCGAGGCTTCGGGTATGTTGAGGGGCGCCGTCGACTGACTCCTGTAGACACGCTCAAGGATGATGTCAATGGTTTTCGTTGACAGGCACGTTCGTAAACAGGGACTCTACGTCCAGCGAGGCGATAATCCCGGTGCCAGGGGCGTCCTTGATGACTTCTAGGAATTCTACTGACGACTGCAGGCTGTACCGACTCGGGACGTAGGGGGTCAAAATTTGGTTAAGACATTTAGCCAACGGCGTAGTAGGGGCGGGCGTCTGGCTGATGATCGGCCGGAGGGGGTTTCCTGGTTTGTGAGTTTTATGTTGCCATATAGAATAACCCAGGCTGTAGTCTCCTTGTATGGGCGGGAGGTGGACAGCGTTAGTCGCAGCATTCACTACACTGATGCCACGTTGGCCTCCCTCTTGATGTGTCTGTCGGGTTTCTTGTCAGGCGCTCGAACTTGCTCTCGTCGGACAAAATGGCATCCAGCTTCTCGTGGGTATTCAGCAGTGTCATCAAGACGAAGGCTGCCGTCTTGTTCCGCGCGTCGCGCACCGTGATGTTCTCTTTCTCCTTCAGTTCCTTCGCCGCTTTCTTCAATCTCCTTGGTGAGGATCACACTGGAGTGCGAGCCCTCTCCGTAAGGGCTTCAGCAAGTAGGAGGGGTTGAAGGGCGTCGGTAGTTCTCACGATGCTCCGGGCTTCGAGCTGCTGGATGGAGTCGAGGAGCAACTCGATTTTCGAGTCTCTTGTCGTGAGGTCTGGGTCTCGAAATGAAGTGGCAATTAAGACCCAGCTTCAGAAGGGCGTCTTGATCGGGGGTGGGTCGTAGTCAGTAAGGTTAATAAATCCTTGGGTTCGTTCAGGGAACGCGGAGTTTGCCGCCGTTCAGGGAAATGAGCTTACGAAGGGCACCTCTCATCCGTTGCTTCATGTCGTCCTCCTGAAGGCGAGCGAGGCATCTCTCGATGTTCCCAGGGTACATTGGTACATCTCCTGCGGGGTTGTCTTCTTCAATGGGTGTGTCACGTTCAGGATTATCGAATTCAGTGTTGTCCAATCCATGACTACCTTCTTCTCGAAGGGCACCAGGATGTGCTGCTATAGGTTCCTCTCCTACTCCCACTGGTGCCAGGGCTGCTTCTCACTCTCTCCCACTCCTGCCGCAGTCTCTTGGTTTCATTCTGGAGAGCACGCAGTTCGGTAGACTGATTACTATTTGCCGCTGTAGGAGGGATTTTCTAAAGCTCCTGGTGTCCTCATTATTTTCTTGCTGACGGGTCTGGTAGCCGAATATTAGTGTACTTAGGAAGCAGCCCTCTCTCAAGAATACTTTATTAAAAGTAATGGCTACTTCAGCAGCATTACACTTGTAGAGATTCTTCTCTATTTTCCGAATAGCGGCGGCTTTTCCGTGCTACTTAGGACAGGCTAGTAGAGCGCCTATAGAGGTCATGATCAAATACAGAGTCTAAATGGGTATATATTTGAATTTTACAGATAAAACTATGATACCATAGTTATCAAAGTCATTAACGATATATATATATATATATGTCTCTCTCTCTCTCTCTCTCTCTCTCTCTCTCTCTCTCTCTCTCTCTTTCTTGAAGCAAGCGAGCTTTCGTCTGGAGCTGCCAGACATCCTCGGGCTGGGAAGCTGAGGGTGGACTGATCTTGAAGCGGTGTCCGTCCTCGTTTATATTTGGAGTTGACAGCAGGGGGTCTGCCCCATGCTGATCTACTATTGGCTGGTGGCGGTAGGTCTTCGTTTTTCATTGGTGGCTTGAACCGGGTCCTCAAGCCACTTTACCACGCGTTGATGGTTGCGATGCTGTAAGTCCTGCAGCCGCCTAGACCTCCTTAGCGGCGCGGTTACGTCGATGGGCGTTTCGCTATGCTGCGGGACGTCACGGCTAACTTGATTATGGTTGGCTGCAGGTGTATCTCGTTCGGGGGCGTTGTCTTCCGTGGAGTTGTCGTGCTCGGTGGTGTCATTGTTGGAGGCAGGTCTTCTCATACTCTCGTAGGGAGGAGAAATTCTTTTCCTGCGTTGTATTTAGAGTAGGTTTCACTTGCTGGATGAGAAGCGCCTCCAGCAGGGGTAACCGACGGGCATCAGGGGCCTTCCCGATGATCTTCGTGTTTTGGATGATCACATCCCGGGAGATGGCCTCTTGATGTTTGATGCGTGCGTGATTCTTGATAGCCCCCTCTTGGGCATGGCAGGAGAGTCTCTTCGACAGGCGCATGGTAGTCATACCAACGTAGGCGCCGCTGCAACCGCGGACTGGGCATGTATATTGGTACACCACATGCGTCTGCTTCAGGGGGTCTCGTACCTGTGGAGAGGGGTTATTTTTCATAATAAGGTCGCGCGTCCTCCGATTCTGGTAGTAGATAATTAGGTCGATATTTTTGGTGTCGTCGGTCGCTGATACATTTTCAGAAACGAACCCAAGGATATATTAACCTTACTGACTATGACCCCACCCCCGATCAAGACGCCCTTCTGAAGCTGGGTCTTAATTGCCACTTCATTTCGAGACCCAGACCTCACGACAAGAGACTCGAAATCGAGTTGCTCCTCGACTCCATCCAGCAGCTCGAAGCCCGGAGCATCGTGAGAACTACCGACGCCCTTCAACCCCTCCTACTTGCTGAAGCCCTTACGGAGAGGGGCTCGCACTCCAGCGGAATCCTCACCAAGGAGATGAAGAAAGCGGCGAAGGAACTGAAGGAGAAAGAGAACATCACGGTGCGACACGCGGACAAGACGGCAGCCTTCGTCTTGATTGACACTGCTGAATACCACGAGAAGCTGGATGCCATTTTGTCCGACGAGAGCAAGTTCGAGCGCCTGACAAGAAACCCGACAGATGACATCAAGAGGGAGGCCAACGGGGTCATCAGTGTAGTGAATGCTGCGACTAACGCTGTCCACCTCCCGCCCATACAAGGAGACTACAGCCTGGGTTATCTATATGGTAACATAAAAACTCACAAACCAGGAAACCCCCTCCGGCCGATCATCAGCCAGACGCCCGCCCCTACTTACGCCTTGGCTAAATGTCTTAACCAAATTTTGACCCTCTACGTCTCGAGTCGGTACAGCCTGCAGTCGTCAGTAGAATTCCTAGAAGTCATCAAGGACGCCCCTGGCACCGGGATTATCGCCTCGCTGGACGTAGAGTCCCGTTTACGAACGTGCCTGTCGACGAAACCATTGACATCATCCTTGAGCGTGTCTACAGGAGTCAGTCGACGGCGCCCTCAACATACCCGAAGCCTCGCTCCGTATGCTGCTGGAGATCTGCACGAAGAAGGCCCCTTTCTCCACCCACCGTGGCCAGATGTACCGCCAAAAGGACGGCGTAGCGATGGGCTCCCCACTGGGGGTACTCTTCGCTAACTTTTACATGGGAACCGTGGAGGAACGAGTCTTCGCTAGGATGCAGCAACCCCGCAGATAGGACGATACATCGACGACATCTTTGTCAAGTCGACGCCGAGAATGAGGTAGAAGCCCTCCGTCAGGCATTTCAGCAGTGCAGCGTGCTGAATTACACGGTTGAATACAGCACCGACGATCGGCTCCCCTTCCTCGACGTCCTTGTGAGTAGACGGAAGACGGCCTCCGTACTTCCGTCTACACAAAGAAAACCAACCTAGGACTTTGCCTCAATGGTGACAGCGAGTGCCCCGCCAGATTCAAAAGCACGACCGTCAGGGCCTTCGTCAGGAGAGCCCTCTCCCACTGCTCGACCTGGCAGGACACTCATCAGGAACTCGACCGCGCCTCCCAAGTACTCGTAAATAACGTTTATTCAAATAAATCAATAAGCAGAGAATGTCCGTACAGACCCTGGAGAAATGGTACGGTTAGTGAGACCCGGCAACCCCGCCCCCAGGATAATATCAAGCTGTATTATAAAGCCTTCATGAGTTCTCATTACCGTGAAGAAGAGGACTCAGTTAAGAAAATTATTTCTGAAAATGTATCCCCGACCGACGACACCAAAAATATCGACCTAATTATCTACTACCAGAATTGGAGGACGCGCGACCTTATCATGAAAAATAACCCCTCTCCACAGGTACGAGACCCCCTGAAGCAGACGCATGTGGTGTACCAATATACATGCCCAGTCCGCGGTTGCAGTGGCGCCTACGTTGGTATGACTACCATGCGCCTGTCGAAGAGACTCTCCTGCCACGCCAAGAGGGGCTATCAAGAATCACGCACGCACCAAACATCAAGAGGGCCATCTCCCGGGATGTGATCATCCAAAACACGAAGATCATCGGGAAGGCCCCTTATGCCCGTCGGTTACACCTGCTGGAGGCGCTTCTCATCCAGCAAGTGAAACCTACTCTAAATACGACGCAGAAGAATTTCTCCTCCCTACGAGTATGACAAGACCTGCCACCAACAATGACACCACCGAGCACGACAACTCCACGGAAGACAACGCCCCCGAACGAGATACTCCTGCAGCCAACCATAATCAAGTTAGCCTTGACGTCCCGCAGCATAGCGAAACGCCCATCGACGTAACCGCACCGCTAAGGAGGGTCTAGGCGGCTGCAGGACTTACAGCATCGCAACCATCAACGCGTGGAAAGTGGCTTGAGACCCGGTTCAAGCCACCAATGAAAACGAAGACCTACCGCCACCAGCCAATAGTAGATCAGCATGGGGCAGACCCCCTACTGTCAACTCCAAATATAAACGAGGACGGACACTGCTTCAAGATCAGTCCACCCTCAGCTTCCCAGCCCGAGGATGTCTGGCAGCTCCAGACGAAAGCTCGCTTGCTTCAAGAAAGAGAGAGAGAGAGAGAAGAGAGAGAGAGAGAAGAGAGAGAGAGAGACATATATATTATATCGTTAATGACTTTGATAACTATGGTATCATAGTTTATCTGTTAAAATTCAAATATTTACACCAATTTAGACTCTGTATTTTGATCATGACCTCTATAGGCGCTCTTCCTAGGCCTGTCTAAGTAGCACGGAAAAAGCCGCTATTCGGAAAAATAGGGAAGAATCTCTACAAGTGTAATGCTGCTGAAGTAGCCATTACTTTTAATAAAGTATGCTTGAGAGAGGGTCTGCTTCCTAAGTACAATAATAATAATAATAATAATAATAATAATAATAATAATAATAATAATAATAATAATAATAATAATAATAATAATAACAAAACTGGAAAGCCACAGGTCCTGATGAAGTCCATGGATACTGGCTCAAAAACCTCAAGGTCCTACACGCACGAATAGCAGAACAACTCCAGCATTGTATCTCAAATCACCATGCACCCAAATGGATGACCACAGGAAGAACATCCTTAGTACAAAAAGACAAGAGTAAGGGAAATATAGCCAGTAACTACAGGAATATTACCTGCCTACCAATAATGTGGAAGTTACTAACATGTATCATCAGTGAAAGGCTATACAATTACCTAGAGGAGACAAACACCATCCCCCACCAACAGAAAGGCTGCAGAAGGAAGTGTAGGGGCACAAAAGCCCAGCTCCTGATAGACAAAATGGTAGTGAAGAACAGTAGGAGAAGAAAAACCAACCTGAGCATGGCATGGATAGACTATAAGAAAGCCTTCGACATGATACCACACACATGGCTAATAGAATGCATGAAAATATATGGGGCAAACGAAAACACCATCAGCTTCCTCAAAAATACAATGCGCAACTGGAATACAATACTTACAAGCTCTGGAATAAAACTTACAGAGGTTAATATCAGGAGAGGGATCTTCCAGGGCGACTCACTGTCCCCACTACTCTTCGTAGTAGCCATGATTCCCATGACAGAAGTACTACAGAAGATGGATGCCGGGTACCAACTCAAGAAAAGAGGCAACAGAATCAACCATCTGATGTTCACGGACGACATCAAGCTGTATAGTAAGACCATCAAGGAAATAGATACCCTAATCCAGACTGTAAGAATTGTATCTGGTGACATCAGGATGGAGTTTGGAATAGAAAAATGCGCCTTAGTCAACATACAAAAAGGCACAGTAACGAGAACTGAAGGGATAAAGCTACCAGATGGGAGCAACATCAAACACATAGATGAGACTGGATACAAATACCTGGGAATTAAAACACCAAGAGATGAAGGACATGATCAGGAAAGAATATATGCAGAGACTCAAGGCGATACTCAAGTCAAAACTCAACGCAGGAAATTGATAAAAGCCATAAACACATGGGCAGTGCCAGTAATCAGATACAGCGCAGGAATAGTGGAATGGACGAAGGCAGAACTCCGCAGCATAGATCAGAAACCAGGAAACATATCACAATACACAAAGCACTACACCCAAGAGCAAATACGGAACAGACTATACATAACACGAAAGGAAGGAGGGAGAGGACTACTAAGTATAGAGGACTGCGTCAACATCGAAAACAGAGCACTGGGGCAATATCTGAAAACCAGTGAAGACGAGTGGCTAAAGAGTGCATGGGGAGAAGGACTAATAAAAATAGACAAAGACCCAGAAATATACAGAGACAGGAGAATGACAGACAGAACAGAGGACTGGCACAACAAACCAATGCACGGACAATACATGAGGCAGACTAAAGAACTAGCCAACGATGACAATTGGCAATGGCTACAGAGGGGAGAGCTAAAGAAGGAAACTGAAGGAATGATAACAGCGGCACAAGATCAGGCCCTAAGAACCAGATATATTTAAAGAACGATAGACGGAAATAACATCTCTCCCATATGTAGGATGTGCAATACGAAAAATGAAACCATAAACCACATAGCAAGCGAATGCCCGGCACTTGCACAGAACCAGTACAAAAAGAGGCATGATTCAGTGGCAAAAGCCCTCCACTGAAGCCTCTGCAAGAAATATCATCTACCTTGCAGTAATAAGTGGTACGAGCACCAACCAGAGGGAGTGATAGAAAATGATCAGGCAAAGATCCACTGGGACTATGGTATCAGAACGGATAGGGTGATACGTGCAAATAGACCAGACGTTACGTTGATTGACAAAGTCAAAAAGAAAGTATCACTCATTGATGTCGCAATATCATGGGACACCAGAGTTGAAGAGAAAGAGAGGGAAAAAATGGATAATTATCAAGATCTGAAAATAGAAATAAGAAGGATATGGGATATGCCAGTGGAAATCGTACCATTACAATCATTAGGAGCACTAGGCACGATCCCAATATCCCTGAAAAGGAATCTAGAAAAACTAGACGCTGAAGTAGCTTCAGGACTCATGCAGAAGAGTGTGACCCTAGAAACGGTGCACATAGGAAGAAAAGTGATGGACTCCTAAGGAGGCAGGATGCAACCCGGAACCCCACACTATAAATACCACCCAGTCAAATTGGAGGACTGTGATAGAGCAAAAAAAAAAAATAAAATAAATAATAATAATAATGATAGTAGTAGGCACAGTTTTCTGTGCCAAAAATGATGTTTTTAAAAACTCGTCGAAGTAAACTTCTGAGCAGGACAATTCCACAACGAAGAACGCAAATGAAGGATGTGCTCAAGAGCCCAACTAGGTGATTCCGCTGTTGATGTTCGTATTCCTGTCCGCTATTCTGCTGGAGCGTCTTGTGGGCTGTGGTGATGCTGCAGCTGCATGGTGTTCCCCTGGTGGTGCAGATGCAACATTGCTTGGCGTAAGGTTCTTTGTGCTGCATCCTGGCCGAGGGAGCAGAGCTGAAGAGGGGCCAGCAACAGACAGAGGAAGGACAGAGCTTGTCTTAAAATTGAAAGTTGTAACAAAGTTTGCAGGAATATAAGAATTGACTAATGGGTCCTCTCCAATGAACGGCTTGTTACCATAAAAAGCTTCTCCTAAGTTATGGTGGTGCCTCCCACCAGTCTTCTTGTTTGGACATTGTTATTTAAAAATTTTTTTTTAGATCCATCCCAATTCGGTCTATGGTTGTTGTTGAAGGCATGGAAGACTATTGCATTGTTCTGTGCATGTAGTGTATATGCGTGCTTGTGTTCCACTAAATATTGCATGATTCTTATCATTACTGTTGTTTCTAATTAGTTTATGGCTATCATTCTGGGTGTTTACGAAATAGCATGTTTAAGTAGGTACTGAAAAAGCTGCTATTAGAAAAATAGAGAGGAGTCTCTAGAGGCGTAATGCTGCTGAAGTAGCCATTACTTTTAGTAATAATAATAATAATAATAATAATAATAATAATAATATAATAATAATAATAATATTAATAATAATAATAATAATTGTTACAAGATCAGGCCCTAAGAACCAGATATGTCCAAAGAACGATAAATGGAAATAACACCACCTCACCCATATGCAGGAAGTGCAATATGAAAAATGAGACCATAAACCACATACCAATCGAATGTCCAGCACTTTCCAGAACAAGTACAAAAACATGCATGACTCAGTGGCAAAAGCTCTCGACTGGGGCCTGTGCAAGAAACACCAGCTACCTTGCAGTATAGCATCAACCTGAAGGGACTTTGGTATCAGAACAGATAAGGTGATATGTGCAAACAGACCGTACGTGACATTGTTTGACAAAATCAAAAAGAAAGTATCACTCAGTAATGTTGCAATACCATGGGACACCAGAGATGAAGAGAAAGAAATGGAAAAAATGGATAAGTATTAATATGTGAAAATAAAAATAAGAAGGTTTTTTTTATATGCCAGTAGAAATTATACCCATAATCATAGGAGCACTAGGCACGAACCCAAGATCCCTGAAAATGACTTTGGAAAAACTAGAGGCTGAAGTAGCTCCAAGACTCATGCAGAAGACTGTGCTCCCAGAAACACTGCACATAGGAAGAAAAGTGATGGACTCCTATTGAGGCAGGATGCAACCTAGAACCTCGCACTATAAGTACCACTAAGTCGAATTGGAGGACTGTAATAGACAAAATAAAAATAATATGATAATAATGCCAAAGGGAATAAGGGAATGGCAAAGTTAAGAGAGTTGTTTTTAAATAAATTTTTAATTTATTCTATCATCCGCTTCGCTGGCTCAGGGATGTTTCTGAGTAACTGATCAATATTCATATTAGGAAATTCTAAAAAAGTTCTCAAAAAGTGCTGAAGGTAACTTTTTATTAAAACAGAATTCTGGTGCCATTCAGGTATACTGGTATAATAACATACGATCTCAAGTCCAGGTCAAGCAAAGGTCATAGTCATTACTGGTATTATTCTGTAGGTGTAGGTCAATTCTGGGCTGGGGTCGTCTTTGGTGTACAGCTGGTGTTGGTGTTTGTATATCTGGTAATAGCATAATATTTCGACCTCCTTGTAGCTTATCTTCTTGACGAGGTGGTAGTAGGACTGTAGTAAGAGTGTCTGTGTGTCGGTACCCTTAGTGGCTCAGACCAAGAGACGAATTTTTATTAGTCGGGCTGGTCTTGGACGAAGTCCGAGATCTTGCATTGATGGTCGCAAAGCTTCAGTCATGCGAGTGGCATAGTAGTGTGCCTGGGGCTAGATGTCAGGAGTCCTGCCTGTACTGGGAGTCCTATCATCCTGTGATGGCTCCTGATTGTCTGGCACTGTCGGGAGTCGTTCTCTGTAAGGAGGAGAAACATTTTCTAAGTAGGGGAGAGTGGGGTAAGAAGCCCCCCTTAAGGAGAAATGCTTATAATGTCTTCAGTATTTCAGCTCTTGACCTAACAGATATTTCTAGAAAGCTTTGTTATTGGAGTATCAACGATCATAATCATAAGAAGCTGTTAGCAATTTAGGATAGTAAAAACATGACCTGAAAAAAAAGAACAAAGGAGGCCATGGGGTAAGAAGCCCACAGTGGGGGCTTTTTGCCCCATACCTAAGATATTGTGTGGTACTTCATGAAAACTACCATTTAAATTGAAAAGTAGACGCCTATTTTTGCTAAATATAAAAAATTAAACCTTCCACACAAAAATATTTAAGAATAATGTTGGAAAATATACAAAAATTAATCTTAGAGTTCTTAGTTTCTTGTAAAACCTAGGAACTTTTTGGTATTCATAGGAACTGAAATGAGCAAAATTGTGAAATAAATTTACACTTCCTCTACATGACAGCTGTAACAGCACAATTAAAAATAAATTCACTTTCTTTATATAGCACCAAGAATAACACAAATAAAAGAAATAATGGATAAGTTTTACATAAGAAAAAAAAATTACACAAGTAAAAAAGGTAGACTAATTTCCATTACGTTACTCCATTCTCTCTGGCTAATGTCCTGTGACTTTGGTGGTCATCTGGAATTGTAATGTGTTTTTCTGCTCGACTTGGCTTAACAATTTTAACAAAGTGATGTAGCCAGTCTACGAAACAATCTGCATTAGACCATCCATTTGCTGTGCATCTAGCAATTAATCCAGGTGAGCTGCCGATCATAAGTAGTGAAGTCATCCTTTTACAGGCAAATATAAACATAAGAGGAAGACAAACTCCAGCTGACTTCACTGCACAAATAAGATGCAGTCTGTCCTCTTTCACCACTGGTTACATGTCCAACTGATCAGATGGGGTAAAAAGCCCCCTGGGCTTCTTGCCCCAAAGTGTGGTGGGCCTTTTACCACACTTGCCATTTTTTAAGAAAACTAAATCCACCTGTACCTTAATTGAGTTTTCAAGTCTGGATTGCATTGCAAGATATTTCTTAGCTCTCATTTAAAGTAAGTGTAGTTAAAGTACTGACTTTACTGACAAGATGTGTGCACAGGATATCCCTTATATAGCACGCATACTTACATGAAATTTGTCCAAAGAAGAAAAATGCGTGCTGGCTTTGTCCCATTCTAGTTCTCCCTGGCTGTTTGTTATAGAAAGCTTCAGGCAGAAGGTGTTGCTGCACTGATCAGCTAACTAAGTTGCTCTGATATGTCATAAGCAAGAAAATAGGGGGAGGCCTTTTACCCCACTCTACCCTAATGTTCAAATTAGATTTATCCTTTCATTGAGCGTGGCAAGTGATATGCTTGGAGAAATTATTGGAGGTCATACCAATGTTATCAAGAGATCCTGCAGGTGGCCCGTAGGGTTGTTTCTCATCACCAGGCTGCTCATCTTTGTTTTTTGATATATTACAAGATTAATTTTTTTTGTTTGGATTGGTGGGGATGAAGTTTTCCTCAATTATATTTTTGAGTGCTTGCTTGTACTCCTTGTACCTCTGGTGGAAGTGGCCCTTGAAGAAAAGCTTGATGTGCTCTAGAACATTAGGGTAGGGTTCCTGTACAAGGCTTCCATAATCCTCCTTATCGATTCATCAACACCATGATTGGTGTGTCCGTTGCCGACGAGAACATGGGCCACACACTCTAACTCACTGTGTGTGTCAATCCAAGAGGAGCAGTGTGAGAGGGACCCCTTGATGAAGGTGCTGGTGGTGGAGCGCTTATACCTCTCACGGCAATTACTCTCTCCGTTCCTGCACATTCCCAGGTCCGTTGGCTTTGTATAGACTATTGTGCTGAATCGGGTATCTTGCTGCTCGACAAGGACATCAAGGAAGGTGAGGCAGCGGTCTTGGCAATGTTCTCTTGTGAACGTTAGGCAGCTGTGGTCTTGGAATGCACATAACAGCTGCTCTATCTCATTCTGGGAGTCTGTTACAACAAGGGTATCATACATGTAGTGCACATACTTCCCCGGTTTGCTGGAATTCTTGACAGTACCCATGTAGAAATTGGAAAAGAAAACTCTAAAGCCAAATCCCATCGCCACCCCTTTGAGCTGGGTGTATATGTGATTGTGGTGGTAGTAAAGGGTCCTTTTAGGTAAATGTTTCCAGCAGGGCTTGCAGGGCATGCTCAGGTATGCTCAAGGATGGAGTGTCGAGGTCCCTGTAAACTCTGTCCAAGATATTCTGTATGGTCTCATCAGCGGGAACGTTGGTAAACAGGGACTCCACATCCATCAAAGTGACGCATCCTCTTGGGAGCATTGCTCGTTGGTAGTTCTTAGAACTCAGACAAAGACTTCAAGCCGTGGCTATCTGGGACGGTTCTTTCACGCCACAATGAAGAAAACCTTTGCTTAAATAAAACTGCATTAACGATTTTCGATAAATATGTTAGATTAGATTTAAAAAGTAACTGAACGAACTATTGGTTGACATTAATGAAGAAAATAACTTAACACTTGTCAAGAAAAGTTTGGCTGCCAGTCTCACAACCGCTCACAACTGCAAGCCTCTCAAGGTTGATGATCATTCGTGACACCAGCTCAAGAGTAAAAGACTTCTGCTGATACAAAATTTTTCAAGAAAACGGGCTTGTTAATTACATTCGATCTCCAAAATATTGTAGTAATTAGAGATACAGTAAAGGAAATATAATATCTGATTCTCATCTAGACAAAAAAGGATTGCTATGCAAGATAATAGACAAACTCGCGCACATTAAGAAAAGGGTGTTTGTTCTAATGTGAGCTGTTTGAAGCTTAAGCTCAGGAAATTTAAATTTTGGTGGCTAATTTGAATAGCATAGGCCTACAGTAACTTTAAAACATCACTATTAAAGAAAAATATGAATGGCACCCCCACAGAATACGAGCTTTTATAAAAACTACATTTCACGGTCGTATCTTTTACCATTATGGATCTACAGATATGTCACTGTCCATTTAAGGGTCTGCGAATCCTTGTTTTTCTTAAACATCTTTCAAACTAATTATTTGATCGAAATGTCATTTTGACACAGTGTACAAGACAGTGTCAAAATGACACTCCCACTAATTTTTGGTGATGTAGTTAATTGTCAAATAGTGTTTCTTAAGGTATTTACTTACATGGTGTTGGCAAGCATCGCCAACCTATGCATTCGAGTATCCCTTATCCCCATCCCATCCCTCCCTGCCTCCCTCCCTCTCCATCCTCCTCCTCATCCCTCCCTCAACCCACTTTCCTGGCCTCCCCATCTACGCCCCTCCATTTCCTGTCTATTATATTGAGTAATATTGGATGTCATAAATATGTTGGTTATTGCAGATTATGTATTCATTTAATTATTGTTATTGTATTTACTTATGTTATATATATATATATATATATATATATATATATATATATATATATATATATATATATATATATATATATATATATTTATATATATATACATACATATATATATATATATATATATATATATATATATATATATATATATATATATATATATATATATATATATATATATATACATATATATATATATATTATATATATATATATATATATATATATATTATTATATATATATATATATATATATATATATATATATATATATATATATATATATATATATATATATATATATATATATATATAATATAATATATATATGTGTGTGTGTGTGTGTGTGTGTGTGTGCCTACGTAGTTACCCCAGGTGGGAGACGATTCCACCGAATTGGTTAGACCTTGTCTCTCTTGGCTTTACTATTAACACAAAACGTTAGGAAAAATTAACCAGTATTGTGGTCATTACCTCAAAACTTGCTATCTTTTCCATTATCAACTCTCCAATTATCGGCTGGTATTGTTGCAGTTTTGTAACTTAAGAGGGTAATCGGGAGTGAGATGAGAAAAACAGTGATAAACAAAGACTGAGAGAGAGAGGGTGGGAGGGAGGGAGAGGGCACAGTGAACATTCGAATCTGTAGATGAGTCCTGCTGACTCATGCAACTTTGCATTTAAAAGTCAACTAATACCATTTGACAATGCATTATATTACCAAAAATTAGCAGGGTATCTCGTATACTGTCTCAAAATGTAATTTCGATCAAATAACTAGTTTGAAAAATATCTGAGAAAAATGGTGACTAGTGGTCCCTGAAATAGAGAGTAGGTTCCTCACCCAAACACCCACCCTTATCACATCCCCTGAACGCCATAAATTGATATATGGATCGCTGGAACACCTTAAAGGATTAGGATGAAATTTGACACAGTTAGAGACCGTAGTAACAAACTTTTAAAGGGTCCGAATAGGACCGAAAGTACTCGGCTATCTCGCTCTTTCATTTTTTCCTTCGTGGCAAAAAACTTTTATTTATACATAGCATCACGTTTTATATACTTCGTGATCAAGTTATTCATATATATACATATATATATATATATAGGGTTTTAATGTACGTTTGCACGACACTTATTCGTGTGTGAGCGTGTGTGAGTGCGTCATGCATATGTAAACCAAAACCTTACATCTCTACATTAGTGTGTTATATATATATATATATATATATATATATATATATATATTATATATATATATATATATATATATATATATATATATATATATATATATATATATATATATATATATATATATATATATATATATATATATATATATATATATATATATATATATATATATATATATATATATATATACATATATATATATATATATATATATATATATATATTATATATATATATATATATATATATATATATATATTAAAACATAGAAATGAACATGAACATCAGCTACTGAATTCTTTCCATATTGTTGTAATACATGGTTAGATCGCTTGTGAGTTGATGAAAAGCATAAGTTATATCATAGAATGAAACACATAATAGTAGTAATATGTGAAATATAATAATTCGCAATCACGTAACCGGGTAATACGAATAAAAATCTAGCTGATAGTTGTTCGGAAGTTGATTGAAACTTCTTTTGTGAAAGGTTTTAGCTTCCCAGACACTGATTCTCCAATGCCTTCTGTGTCTCCCGCACAGAGGGATCAATACAAGAAGAGGTCGTTGGGTTGATCACTTTGAGCATTAGGAAAAATTGGTATAGTATTCCTTATTACTCATTCTATACACAAACGTTGGTATATTTAGAGAAAACATTACCAAGCAAGAAATGCAAAAAATCACAGATTGAAAATCCTCCTAAAGATGTTTCTGTTCACACATGAAATTCCTTGTAAAAATTGTGATAGGATACCTATATTGCGGATAAACTAGAAAATCACTGTCACAACGAATCGAACAACACTAATATTCTGTGAGAACTGGCTAACTAACGAATGTAATATACTTATGTATGAAAGATTTAGTGAAGCAAGATCCGTAGTCCTGTGTCACAACACAGTTAAAAAGAATAACTTACAGGTGTGAATGGTCGCCCGAATACCCATTGAAGGTGACATTCACTGCGTCATGACTATTATAGATTGCACTATTTCCAGTTACTGGGGCCTTGCGAACTGTCATTCATAAGGTACTGGTGAGACATATCACTTAAAGAGGAAAGTTGTCGACACCAATTTTATTACCATTAGTACAAATGTAAATTCATACACTGATTGTCAATGACTTGCTTCAGCCTTAAAGTTTCGAGTCAGGAATCAATGAAAGTCATAAATCACACCCATGTGTACATAAATACAAGTCTACATGAAGAACTTTATCACCATAGCTTGCTTATTGATTAAAACTTTCAAGAGTCATTGTAATTGAAGAAAAATGATCGGATTTTCATGGAAAGGAAAAGAATATAAGATTGAAGTGAAAGGTCATTCAGCACTGAAAGGAAAATTGAGAGTAAAGGAGGTTTGAAAGGTGAAACAGGGGAAAAACCTCATAGTTGCACAACGAAAAATTTGTTTGGAAATTGTGGAAAGTAAGATGGAAGAAAGAGAACATAAACGGCCGTAAAGTAAAAGGAATGAAAGAGATGCAGCTAGTGCCCAAAGAGAGGCTGCATAGAACCTTAGGTGATGCCTACAATGCACACGTGAGGTGCAATGATAGCGGTAGCCTCGTACGGGATGATTTGTCATCGACAAAGAATATACTTTTTTTTTATTTTTCACTTAAGTAGAATAACTTCTCTTTTCTTTTCGTCGGATTAGGTTGCTTTTCAGGTTGGGGCTTTCTGATTTACTTATAATATTCTGCTTTTCGTATTTGGGCTGAAACTTGACTAGTATAATAACAATAATTCTTTGGTGGAGTCCAAAGGTCTAAACCAAACCTTTTATTCATTTCACCTCCTCACCATCAATTATTGATCGCCATTGTGCGAGGTACCTTGCAGGCACAAGGCCTCAGGCTTAAGATATATCAACCCTTATCCCTTAATTTTTTATTAGAATGAAAAGGCTCATTTTAGAGACTGATTCTTTTCATATAGAGGGAAACAATTCTTTTGTCAGGGGTTTGTATCCATACGGGAGAGATTTGTCTATGTTGTCTGGTGAAAGAAGAGCTGGGAAGAATTGCTACTCATTTCGGGTGAGATTTTCGATGTGATATTAACATAACTGAGAGAGAGAGAGAGAGAGAGAGAGAGAGAGAGAGAGAGAGAGAGAATTTATTTGAAATAATTGAAAATAGCTATTCCTATGAGAGTAACAGATATTCTACATTAACTTAAAAGCCTTTTGTAAAGAGAGTGGTCCGTTAATTAAAAAAAAAGATGTAAATTAATAAAATATATGCTGTACATTTTTCTCTCGAAAGACATTTCGTAGAATTTCTTAGTATCGAGAAAGGGTAAGAAATACTAATATGTAATGATTTCTTCTTTGCAAGAAACTTCGATGATTTGTAAAAGCCGCTTTTAAAGAGGAACACAAATAAATGTCTTGATGCCTCAGCGCCTATCTATTGTTCTGAGGAATATAGTGTCTAGATATTTTTACTATTTATATTTTTCGATGACCCAAGAGCCGTTCACTTTCCGTTGTTATGGAAGTAAAGACTACGAGAGTCATCGAATTACTATCTTCCTCCAGTTTCAATCACAATTACAGATGAAGATCTTAGGATTTCTTATGATTTTTGGCTGAACTGGCTCCCCTCAAAGTCAAATGATATAATTGCATTAAGAGAAGGTTGAAAGTTTCAGGACTGTATAACCTCTCAGAGTAATTCCATTGATAAATGTATAGCGAAAGTTTTATTCTGTGTATTGGACGTTAACCTTCGTTCATTTTCTTTAGCCAGTGATCTTTATAGCCCATTCAAACCCCATTAAGCTTTCTTAAGGAAGCCAACGAACGAAAATTACGGATTCTTTAGAGTTTCTCTAATCCTTTTGAATGTCAAGAGGGCTAACATTAATTTACTGAAAGAAAAATCTAATTATTCCTAGGTAAACTGCCTCGGGCCTGTTGACGAGAAGGATTCAATGTTTCTATTCAATGCTTTTGGTACCTGGGGAGACTGATATGGGGTACAGTTCTTCCCGCTGACACCATGTATAAGCACTTGCATATCCGGTTCCTCTTCTGCAATGCCAGCGTTTTACTGCCGGGTGGATTGATCGTCAGCTTACTTGGGCAGCAATTGCAAGAAAAACTTCACTGATAACTCTGAATAATATTAGAGACAATCGATCGGCTTATATCATCAGCACGAGCCTCTAAAGAAACCCTTTCACATACAAGACGCCTTTAGTCATAAAATGTACATAATGTTATCAAAATCAGCTTCAAGTTATAGTGGTTGAGCTATCAAATCTTACCTTCGTGTAGACTGATCGACTGACTGATCAAGTTATGAAAAATAAGAAAAAGTCATACCTGCTGATTACCGTCGATTTTATAGACCTAATCTTCCTTGACTATGAAAAGTGATATGCACTCAATTAGAAATATTGAACAAAATATATCCTTTGACTATTCTCTCTCTCTCTCTCTCTCTCTCTCTCTCTCTCTCTCTCTCTCTCTCTCTCTCTCTCTCTCTATTTGTGTGTGCGTGTGTGTCTCGAGTGGATCTTTTTAAGGTTTTGTAAGTCGTATCATACTCCAATAGGACTTGCGTACGTGATGTGTAGTCAGCTTTTTCTAAAATCACGATGCTATTTGACGTATCAGCTTTTGTGATATGGATTGTATTGTCTTTTTTTAAAATCGGCCAAACTTTTCTTATAAAGCCAGGAAAGTTACTTTCATGACTCACATTGGCAGTTCCATAACAGCATCGTAATTCTAGAAAAAGCTGACTACATAACATGTATGCCAGTCCGACTGGATGATGATACGACTTACAAAAAACTAACAAAAAAATCCCCTTGACCAAATCATAAAAAATTTGAATAGCAGTGTGAAAAAAAAATCCTAAGTGATAAAGAATAACTAATAGGTCAATTGTCAGTCAAATTTTTCTTGTTACCTTACTTATACAGATTAGTCAAAACGCACACATAAAATAATCCTATGCGGCCAGTATTGTTGGCCTAGTATCATATAAATCCGAAATACATTACCAAACTATTCTTCCCCGTTACTAGGAACTATCTCAGATTTTCATATATATAATTCTTTAGATTTAGTTGATAAATGAAACAAAACCCCTAATTACCCAACTGAGGGATTAGATTCTATTTTAGAGTATATTAGTAACAAACTAAACCAGCATGAATTATCTCTACATGTAAGTCACATTATTTCACTCACTAGTAAGTGCTCTTGTGATTGTAAGTTTATATTCAATGGTGAATTTTATCAACAAATATTTGGTATAGAAATGGGACCCCTATATTAACTTCTCTCAACCATGTATTAGGGCTTGTGCCTTGTATGATAAGGCGCCCTATGAGGTAATGTTAGACTTGCGATAATCTATACGCTAAGTCGGTTGGTATTGCACTTCCATCTTCAATGGAGTGTCTGGGGGTTTGTAGATCATTTACGAAGTCGGTATTATCTTGTTGGTTATTACGACGATGTGCTAAACTCATGGTGAGGAGGTTCTTGTAGAAAACACTAAGTATAAAAAATTATATATTCTTCTGAAGTTTTACATGGTGAAGATCAGATATGATTGTACAAGTCTTCTAATAACGATAGCTTGATCGCTTCTGCCAATGATGATGGCTAATCCTATTCCTCTACATGATAAAGCTTAGGTAAAGAGGTACAGGTCTTCTAATGACGATAGCTAACTCTGTTCTTCTCGTCTACCATCTCCGTTACAAGTTATGAAGGAACAGACAGTAGTTCGAACATATGAACATACATACAAATGACATAGTTTCATACGAACACAAAATGAGACACGCTACAGATCACGTAGGCCGTTTGAATTATAGGTCGGGGTAGTTGTCTCAAGCAGGGAGCTTGGACTAATGTTTATAAACAATTGAATGACTACAGGTGACGGCATGTTATCTTAGCCTACTTTGTTGTATACGTCATCTTTAGCGTCTCTAGTCTGATCACATTCCTGCAAGCAATCTTTTATATATATGGACTAACATTCCATATTTTTATTATGTAAACACTTACACATGTACATGGAATTCTTTGAAAAACTTTATCCACCTAATATTTGTATTCCATTAAAGTGGTATAAATAATTATGTTGACGATATGTTAGCTGTTTTACCTGCTGGTTTTGAAGTAAATAATTTACTCTCTAATTT
>NC_087220.1:9940862-9944736 GCF_015104395.2 Macrobrachium nipponense
GGTATATATATATATATCTATATATATATATCTATATATATATATATATATATATATATATATATATATATATATATACTATATATATATATATATTGAAAAACAGGGAAGTAAAAAAATATATGCTTTTAATAGAACATAAGTAATGGAAATTTTCTTAATAATTCTGTCAATACCTTTCAGTAATAACTTAGAACAGTAATGATACATAATATCCTTAAATAAAAAAAATAGCAGAAAAACATTATAGTAATAATCATTTATAGCGAGAGTTTCGTGGTGCTACTTCTATTCCACCCAAACTATTACCTAAAATCCTTCCCTATTTTACTGAACCCTATAAGGGTGAGAGTCATATCATTTAATACTCTCCCCTGTTCCTTTTGTCTGTTAGATTTTCTATTGTTTTTATGCGGATTCCGACCAAAACCAATAGAATTTGCAACATCAGGGGAATTTTCCATTTACCTACAACACAAATATCGGCAATATCCAAATACCAAAACGAAGGGTTATGAATTATTTATCTGATGGCTTAAGAGCTGTGGAAAAAATCAAATCCTTCTCCTTCCTTGTTTATACATGTCTCTCTCTCACTCATTCTCTGTCTCTCTCTCTCTTTCTGTCTCTCTGTCTCTGTCTCTGTCTCTGTCTCTCTTTAAAAACTTAATATATTAATTTTGTTGCTTATATTTATCTACAACTTTTTTTCATTATGAAAGCATCAAGTTTAAATAAACCAAGACTTAAATTTAGAACATTTTTATTATTTGACTTGATGAAACAAGATTCAATGATATTCCTTTTAACTGTGTCATTATATGGGATTATGGCTCTTGCTTGACTCCAGTCAATAGGATGGTCTAAATCTCTCATATGTACGAATAATGCATTCGATATTTGCCCAGTTCTCACAGAATATTGATGTAGTTTGAGACGTTGTGAAAGAGATTTACCGGTTTGTCCGTAATAGACTTTATCACACTTTTTGCAAGGAATTTCGTATATGCAGCCTAGAAGATCTTTAGGAGAATTTTTGATTACTAAACTCTTGAAATTAATATAACTGAAAACAAAATTTATGTTTAAAAGCTTTAAAATTCTAGGAATATCTAAAAACCTTTCATCATAGGGTAATTTATGAATGTTATGCTTACTAAATTCAAGTTTGTCATAAGTTGATTAAAATGTTTTTCTAGCTCTTTTCCATGCCACATCTACAAAAGGCCTTGGGTATTTAAGTTTCATTGCAATACCATAAATAGTTTTAATTCCAGCGTCAATAAACTGCGGGCGACAGACACGTAAAGAGCCCTTGAAACAAAAATCACCCAGAAAAAAAACAGAAAATTCAATATTTTCGATGGTGATTGGAGTAGTAATGAACAAAAGAGGCCCCCCCCACCCAAATTGGGGTTAGTTGATTTTCGAAAGACTGAAAAGGTGAAATTTCTATCATTTATATGGACAGTTACATCAAGAAACTTCAAATTACAATTTCTTTCTTCCTCTACAGTAAATTTATAGAAGGGGCTAAATTATTGAGATTATATCTTAATCTGTTGTATTCAATGTAATATTATGAATTTTCATGTTATTTAAAAGAGACTAAGTATCACTTTTTTTTTTAGTAAACATGGTCCAGAGGTCTACACTAGGCCTCTTATTCATTTAAAAACGTTACCTTTTTGTAGACTACTTTTGGGGTGGGACCCGTGTTGGCATAAGGCATGTGCAATCTTTACTATGGGTGATCATATGTGATTTTACTTTTTTTATAGCCTCTCTGCTGGTCGTTTGCTTTTTGGTACTGAAAGTGTGATAACTTGAAATAAAATCACTGACAGGAAGCGAGCAGAAGCACATCCAAACTAATATAAAAAGAAACAACTCTCCTTCACACCTTTTCCAAGAGAAGTGAGAAGGCGGCATTTTCTGTGGTTGTAAATCTCATAAACTTGTGGTGTTGTCGCTCCAAGTCACCTAAATCCTGCAAGTGGAGAAAGTTCTTCCGGACTCTCAGCACTGGGAAACCGCCGTGTAGCCTTTCTTGGAAGTGGGAGCTTACCTAACTCATATGATGAGTTTTTTTTTTTTTCTATGCCAGAATTTTCGGCCATAAGGAATCATTCAAATTCATGTAAAACTGACGTTATGTATAATAATTTCAAAATACTCTGTCAAACTGTTGATTGTCTTTCGCTCCTTCTTTTAGAATCTCTTTATATCAAGGAACTGTCGCCTTCCTTAAACAACCAAACTACCTCCACACCATTACATATTGCCTAACTGCCTACTACTCACATTCTCTCTCTCTCTCTCTCTCTCTCTCTCTCTCTCTCTCTCTCTCTCTCTCTCTCTCTCTCTTTTTATTCCTCTAACATCGCCTTCTGACTATACTGTTTTCCATCAGTTAACAACCAAACCTATTAAAAGTAAGTCTGGCAAAACGCTTTCTTTGTTTATTTTTCAATATTTTTGTTTTTGTTTTCCTTTTTGATCTGTTATTTTACTAAGTTATTCAGTGTTTTAATTTACTTTTAGCTTAAAGTCGCTTTATAGTTTCTATTTTTCTTTTGGCTCAATGACAAACTATTTTTTTTTATAATTTTTAGGTTATTTTAGCATACTTTTTGATATTTGAAAAATTAATTCTATTTATAGCCCTGAAGATGGGAAAGGATTTCCCGAAACGTAGGTGTCAATAAGAATAAGAAATGATCTCCAGTCTTATCGCTGTCCTCTTCATTTTTAATTTTAATTTCCTGTGCATGACTGAAGTTTATATTCCTGCCCCAAGAATGACAATTAACTCCCAAGAAAAATAGTGTTAGAAATTCAATTGCATATCTTCTTTCATGACATTATTTGTATTATGTTTCAGGCGACATTTAATTTCCTTATTCAGGATGAATCATTGTGAAAAAGTCTCAGCTTTTATGTTTAACAATATTCATATATTACTAAATGATAGGATTCTTAATGATTGAAATTATGTGAAAAAAGAGCTTTTTTGTTTTAACAGTTTTCATGGGCGCTGTTCATCATTTTCTAACTATTAGCGATATGGACAGTGTCTTCCTTACAAATTTCAAAGATTTCCCATTTCATCAGTAAGCCAGTTTTTGTTCTTATTCGAACTCTCACTCATCTACAACATCAAGCACTGCTACACTGGGTATTTCATTCAATAGACCCGTCTAATCTTTCATGTTACTAAAATTTTCTTAAACCAAATGAGGATTATGTTCCTCTCTCTCTCTCTTCTATTTTCATATATTAGTTATGTTAATAGCTCCAGCCTCAAGACTCTGGTAATGATCACAGAAACAAATAAAATGCTGCTTAACAGCTGAGATCCGTAAGAATTGGGGTTCCAGAGGAAACGAAGCGCAGGTCAGAATGGATCCCCTTTGTGGTTAAATCAGGTCCAAAGTTGTGTTTTCCGATGCTAAAAACTGAATACTGGTAGGTCCTAAGAGTTAGAGCCTTCAAAATAAAACTTTATGGAAAAAAAAAACAAAAAAAAAAAAAAAAAGCTTTGAATTTAATTCTACCTTGAAGACTGTTATGGTGAGTTTTTCATTGATCTGCTACTGTTGCTATGGTGGTAATTATACCACAACAAGTCTGTGATGTGTATTTTTGATATAGTTTTACGAAGCGATTTCAGTTTTATTAGATGTTTCAGATAAAACATTTTTCCTTTTATTTTCTTTTTGTTCATCTTCACTGTGCCTTCTCCAAACTTCTATGAACTGGTTTCCCTATAGAGCTGGTCTGCTGGTATTGCCAGCGTCGTGACATGCTGCTCATATGCCACAAGTTCGTCCTCCCCCACACGGCAACGATGAACCACTGGCTTTGTGTTATG
>NC_087220.1:9945236-9947736 GCF_015104395.2 Macrobrachium nipponense
GGCTTTGTGTTATGATCAGTTACTGCTGCGGTGTGGGGTCTGCTGTGGGAGATTAAAACCAATATTCTATGGAACCTTGAATTTCAAGTCAATGACCCCAGTGTTCTAGTACCTTATTGAACAGGTTTCAATATAATAATAATAATAATAATAATAATAATAATAATAATAATAATAATAATAATAATTAATAATAATTAATAAAATAATATTTTGGTATACGTACGTTCAGTTTTCCAGCAGTTGTTAAATTTAGCTTATTATGGTTCACGGGGACTCTGTCAGCCAGAGGGAAAGTGGCGGACAGGGCTCAGACAATAAAGATTGACTATATTACAAGAAAAGAGGCTCACCAGATGAGCCATAATCAGAGTAATTTCCGTGTTTGAGCAAGTTAGGTCTGGTCGGATTTATTTTCTTTAAATGTTGAGCTGTATGATGATGAAAACATTTGTACAAGAATTTTGGAATATCTCAGTGATATGCAAATAGTAACACCTATTGAACAGTAAACTGAAACGGCTCCCATTTAGCTTCAATTCTTCGATTGTTGCCCGGGTTTATGAGAGAAAATTCTGGATATCTAAAATGTAGTATTGAGGTGGGCCTGTCTTTATCTCAAATGACATAACTGGTAACATGTTTAAGCTGGTTTGAAAACGTATATTAGAAACTGTTAAACAGTTACTTTCCACAAAGAGACCTTAATAATCTCTGTACATTGATACACAAAACATCCTCACAAATTTATTAGAAAAACGGCTTAATTCGGCTGCTGAGTGCCGAGGAGGTTCTGAAAAAGAATTTACCGATTCCATTGTCATATTGTGTGAGTAATGCACAACCTAATCAACACAAAAATTAATTCAATATTTTGTTTGATGAAACAAAAATATCCCAATAACTTTAGACTGCTCTTTCTGTCTAGCTCTCTGTTTAAGGTTTCACGTTATCACAAGTTATTCTCTCTCTCTCTCTCTCTCTCTCTCTCTCTCTCTCTCTCTCTCTCTCTCGCTTTCTTTTCCGAGGATGGCATCGGCGAATTAATCCCCTGGCTGAGAAGGAATGGCACCGATCCTCGGGTTTGAATCTAAAGAGCACACTTTCTTCTGTAACTTCCTTTATTTATAAGTATATGTATACATTTATCTATACATTATGTAAATTACGCGCACACACATACACATGATATATATATATATATAGATATAGATATATATATATTTATATATATATATATATATATATATATATATATATATATATATATATATATCACATTACCGTGATTTCATATACGTATATTCGGGCTACAAATGTCCTTTAATATCTAATTCCCTCACCTCTACCTCGGAATTAATATAATTTCATATATGTTTAACCGAAGGGGAATTTTTTAGGTGATAATAGAGTTGCCCCTCAGCCGGCAAAATTATCTATTATCACCAGAAAAATTCACCCCTTCGGTTAAACCATATATGAAAAATATTTCAATTCCGAGGTAGACGGTCAATTAGATATTAAAGGACATTTGCAGCTTGATACTATATATATATATATATATATATATATATATATATATATATATATATATATATATATATATATATATATATATATATATGTGTGTGTGTGTGTGTGTGTGTGTGTGTGTATGTGTGCGTGTGTGTGTGTTTAAATATATATAATATATATATATATATATATATATTATATAATATATATATATATATATATATATTATATATATATATAACTATTTATTAATATATATCATATATATAGCAAGCAACGAACTCCATAAGAATTTTTTATCTAGCTGCCATATATTTTAAAATGCACTTCGAGACGTCAAACTATAGATCAGCAAATAGTTTGGGTGGATGCACAGCAGATGTCAACGTAATAAAACGTCGAATTGTGGAGACGTGAGCGGTTGCGCGAAAATCTGAACCAGAGTGTGGACCTTGTGATGATTATCGCTTGGTCGTGACTTAGGGAAGGAATGAGAGCAGGAAACATGGGAATGCTCATGTTAGTGTGTTTGTACATCAGGATGTGTACAGAAGAACCCTCTAGAAGGATTTGGTGCATTCGTATGAATGCCAGCAACGCACAAGCTGGCTTAAGTGCTTCACTGCATAGTGTTTCATTTGTGTGCTAATTTTAAGGGTATGCGATCCTCTTTTCTTATGTACATATTTCTTTTAGAAGGACCGATGTTTGCTTGCATAGTAGTGGCACTTTGCCTTGTAATAATGAATAACTGAAGTAATGTCCTTAGCACCACGGAGCCAGACAATGCTCCTGTAATCTTATTTCTTCTGATAACCCTTTTAGAAGATTGAAGTAATTTATGAACAGAGTATGTGTTACATTCAATCCACATTTTTTATATGATTTTTGCTATCCTAAAAGTTGTGTACTCCTACCCTTTTTGTGTTCATACCGCAGAGATTGAGCAAAAGGAAATCATTTTTGAGAATTCATAAATTTTGGA
>NC_087220.1:9952736-9964214 GCF_015104395.2 Macrobrachium nipponense
TTCGAAAATACTGTGATTCAAAATCATATGGCAGAATCAGAGGGAGAGCAGAAATTGCATAAACGAACTCTGAAAGATACGGGGGAAAATATGAGACTCAAGTGACAGAGTTAATGAATAAAAGGTTCGAGAAATATCGGGGTTTCTAGTAACTAGGCAGGCGTGCTACCAGAAAAGAAAACCAAAGACATAATATAAAATGTATGTTTATGGTAATATAGATAGAAAAAGAGAAATGCAAAAGCAAGCAGGTGATATATGTGTGTGGAAAGAATGTTAAAATTCAAATAAGGAGGAGAGATGTCATGGAATGGGGAAATTTGTGATTAAAAAAAAGACAAAACTACGAAAACGGATGAAAAACTGTAATAAATTCAGCTGATAAAAAACGACGTGTTGTAAGAGAAAAGAAACATTGGGGAAGATACAGAAAAAAAAAAAAAAAAACTAGAGATGTATGGGAGTCCGTGGCCAGTACACAAATGAAATTATCGGGGAATGCGAAGTAAAAAGATAAATGGAGGTTATAAAGTTTCTTAGCGAAAAAGGAGAGAGAGAGAGAGAAAAAAAAAGAATGTAAGAGAAGTAAGAATCAAGCATCCGGAACGAATGAAAATCTTTTTCTCTGTAAAGGAGACGTGACGGAGAAAAAAGTTCTTGTGGTTGAAATGAATAAATAAGAAGTATTTCAAAATTGAAAATAGACTACGCTAGGAATAATTAATTAAAGACCGTCGGGAGTAAGAGATAGTCGTGAAATAAAATATTAAAAATGTAATATTCAAGTCTCTTTGAACGTTTCATTTAAATTTCAACCATGCTTTTATTAAAATGCTCTAAAAAATAAAATAAATAATTTTTGTGTGAGTTGCCAGGTTTTTTTTTTGCAATTAATTGTTCTAAAATTAAAAGAGTGTGTCTCAAACATGGAAGTAAGTGCTAGAAGAAAAGAAACATTATTTATTTCCTGCAGCATTTCCTTCCATGTTTGGCCAACACGCTTTTATTTTTGTAGACATGATAAAAAGTAATTTTTTAGTTAGCAGTGCGTTTTTTCAATTTTTATTTGATGCTAAATCTGTCAAAGTAAATGTAGACCATAAGTGATTAAAATGCATTAACGTCCATAAAACTGGCAAAAACAACGATCATTTTCTATGAATTCTGGGAAAATTAATGCTTTATGTAGCTGGAACCCTATTCCATTTTGAAAACTTATTTCACGCAGTGAGTGACTTTAAAGTGCAGTGATGCAACTACAAAACTGACAAACCTTATAGTTGTATAGAAAAATTTTTTTTCTTTTAGATCTTTTATTTATGAATAATTCAGCTTGTTCAACGTCCGTATATAGGTCATGTACGAGAATATTGTAACTGTAATATTAGATCGAATTAGTCCAGATAAAAAAACCTCGACAGCTTTTTTCATGGAAATCCCCAACTCTCAGCAATCCGTCAGACTGATTCAGAGAGGTTGACAATATTGCACATTTATTCCTTCGTTCGGAATGTAATACGGTAATTCCTTGCAAAATTGTCTATAATAGCAGAGGTGATAATACGATTAGATGGAGATCAGAGACGGAGAATGAAGATAATGATTACCGGTGCTGTAAAACTTGGAATAGAGTGACACAAGTCTTCTACTTCCCTACTAGTAATCAAAATGAAGACATGAAAAGGAAAATCGAAACAAAGGCAGAGAAGGAGCGAGGAAATTGCCGTCGATTCCCTGAGAAGGATTTTTTAACAGAATTTTGTAAGAAGATATGAAAAAAATACTCAAACACAGAATATTCAGTACTCGCTGATTACTTCCCATTTACTGACTCTAAGGACTTTTGCCCTGAGATAGACAACAAACATACTCGTTTTCGAAATAAGTCGCCATCTAAGCTTTTCTTAACAGGCACTGGATGCACAGACTCCGGAAGAGAAAATCAATTTCTCGTTTCTTGCTGTTCTTCGCCACATAGGGCGTAAATCATGTGATATATAGTGAAAGAGCAAAACTTCTTCAAGTACAACCTAACGGCGACGGAAAGATAACTTTTCATATGGATATAGATTATACAATGTACTCATAATCATGAGAATCTTTAAGAACTGAAAAGGGAAAATAATGAAGGTTTGTAAGGTAAGTATAATGGCATATATCAAAATAAAAATAAAAAGGCAGCAGTATATGCTACAAGTAAACGAAATTGTCTTAGCAATTAAAGCGGAACGAGTGAAGAAATTGATGGGTAACATTTTTCTCTTATTGTATAGAAAATGACGAAGTTTTGCGGAAAAACCGATGGAGAGAAATGGTGACAGATTACGAAATAATCTTTTATATTTTAGGTAATCTGATTTTGTATAGGATAAAAATAAATTAACGTTCACTCAGCTGTCTCCTCTATTCTCTTCTAAATATTGAGAACTGTGGAAACCACTTTAAAAGGCAAATGGAGAAAAAATTAACAACGATGTTTAATATGCTAAGGGACGCGTTAAAGAAATGGTGGGTGCAACAAAATATAATGTTCCTCTTGGAAGAGATGATTAAAGATTCAATTTTTTAGAGGCATAATTGCTTCAAATATTAGTTTGACTTCCGGCTTAACCATTAACTGACTTGAATGGTTGCATCCTTTGCCTTCCCGGGCAATATTACCTTCATTTTTAATCCATATGTTCTGATCATCATAAACAACAATAAAGTTTTCTGTCCTATGTTGGCCTCAGACACGGCTGATAAAACTCTTAGCCGCGGTTCAGTGGTGACCTATGTTGTTGGTACCTATATTGCTGCCAGAAGTACGATTATGGCTAAATTTAACCTTAAATAATATGAAAAGTATTGAGGCTAAGGATCTGCAATTCGGCATGTTCGATGATTGGAGGGTGGATAATAAATCAATTTACAGCCCTCTAGCCTCGGTAGTCTTTAAGATCTGAGGGCTGACAGATAAAGTGAGGATGGAGAGGCAAATAGTCATTTCATTAGTTTTAATTTTCAGAAAAAAATATAAACCATCCACGACAATACATATCTCTGGTCACTGTATACTTATTGTTGAAAGATGTTAACGAAATATCATCATTTCTACTAATTCTTAGTGTTACTATTACTGTTGTTACAATTAATAATAAGAACATCAACCACATTTATACCGAAAAAGCCCACAGAGGAATATGGTGTTCCTTATACAGAAGTAACAGAAGTTAATAGGAAATACATAAAGGAGAGATAAGTTGTTAGAAAATAACGAAACAAATTAGCAAATGTAAGGAGAGCTGTTTCAGGTCATATAAACCAACACCACTCCACCAACAACAAAATCCAGTGTTGGCGCAAAGTCTAGTCAGGAATAAGACGGATAAACCAAAGCCAGGAGTAGCCCAAGAAGTTGGACCGTGGAACGTAGGAAGGGGTCAACAAGAAAAAGAAGAAATGGAATCAAGGTGAAGCGTGATCATGCAAACACCGAAACACCCAGATAAAAAAAGTTTCAGACAGATCCGGGGAGACGCCAAAAAGAAGACGAATAAGAAAAAAAAAAAAAAAAAAAAAAAAAAAAAAAAAATTCGAACAACGCAGTGATGACATGTAAATTGGTGAACCATTCCTTCTTTATCCTAAAACCAAACTCCGAGTAATTTTTAACTCATTTTCTTTACAGTTGCTTTCTGCTCTTTTTCCAGGATGAATATCATCAGACAATTAATATGAATGTCATAAAATGTGTATAAAAGAAAAATAATGCTTAGCACAGCAAAGGCTCCAGGAAAAAATAGATTTACAAAGACAGAAAGAAAAATGTGATCTTCAATGTCATAGGCGCCATTTAATTACTGCCGTTCGAGGCAGTGACTGGCACTTCATTAAAATTTAGGCGTCTCTTCAAGATTTCCAAATGTAGGACGAAAATATTATACTATCGCACTGCAAGAGACGTTTTCGATTTCGAAAGAAGAGTTGACAAAGAAGCGTTCCTCCTCGGGAAAGTATATTTCAGCTTTCATGCATTATGAAATTGTCCATTAGCTTACCTGTCAGTCATCTTAGGTACAAATGCAGTTTTACTGCTGCTCAAGTGATACCAATAAACTTTATTATATCTTAATGAGTGATTGGTATTTCATCAATGCTTTACCTCTCTTTGATGTATCAGGTAAAAAGGCAAAAAATAGTATTTATTCAACTGCAAGGGTGGACTAATTTTTATAGATTAGAAAAGCTTGTGGAATATTCTGTCTTCTCTTTCCAAAAATATATTTCAATATTTATATTAGATGACTATCAAACTCAAGAATGAGTTGTCCGTATTCGTCGCGATGACAATATTCAAGATGAAATTGCAAGCTAAGATTCCTTTTTATGAATATAATTTGCATTTATTATCCAGTTTTCCATATAGAAACAGAAATTATTTCACTAGTTGCTGCAGAATTACATGACAAGAGAATGTGCTAAGTAAGAACATCCAGGTGTTTTTCCTTAAACTGTTTTTTTTCTTCAAGATAGGAGGGGCAGGGAAATTAAGTCTAATTCGACACTCTGTCAAGTAAATCATAGATACCAAGGCATCTCATTGTTAGACCCTTAATATCATCATAAATCAAATTAGTGTCAAAATAAGTCCAGCTTGGTTTCCTTCCACTTAACATGCCTTAGAAGCTTAAAATTTCCCTCAATACGCTTTGAATACAATACCTCTACATAAATCCACTCCAAATGAATCCTTTATGGGGTTCTTGGATTTATGAAAGCTAACACGGCAGTATACCTTTCAGAATATCTGCATAGTCATTAACAAGTCCTTAAGACGAATTCCCAGAGATATCCATCCCTTAAGTCTTTTGTCTAATTCCCTATCCTATTTCATTTAATCCCCTTTAACGACATCCAGCAGTCACTATCACTTCACACCACACAGACTCTCTGGCCGCCTGCAGATGCCAATAACTCTTGACACCTCTGCTGAAGAGTCCAATCACTAGAACCTATCATGGGCCATTTAACTTTAACCTGAATCCTTTTCACATCTAGTAACTCCGCCCACTCACAACCTCTCTCCTCAGCAACGTTCCTTTCTATTGATATTCACTGTGACCCTCATTTCTGTTGGAAAAATGTTCTCTTCCCAGCACTTCCTGGGGATCTGAAGGATCCCTCTTTTTACGGTAGGACAAAGGAAGTTGCCATTCGAAACCATCTGAGATGGTTGCCACAGAAAGGAATATAAGTGCCTAGGATCGCCCTTACAAATCAGTACAGTATGGAGTCGTATTAGAGGAAGAAGGCTCTTACCAAAATAGTACTATGCCCGTAGCTATCACTTGGACTTCTGTTGTTTACCTTTCGAGTTGAGAGAGACTCATCCAGACCAGTGCCTAGGCTTACACTTGAAGCCTACAAGCCCTTCCTAACACGGACTCATACTCCAGACGAATCCCACCTTCACCACCAAAACCAAGCTCTCCCATCTAACAGCCTACTGTGATCAGTAATCCAACCGCACCCCTACTCGCTCCCTTCACTGGCAGTGGAAAGACACCAGCTTCATCAGTCATTATCCTCTGTGGATCACACTACAATGAATGTCAAAGTCCACTGACATATCAGATTGTACGTCAGTACGGCTGTGTCTAGCTGTGTGTCATTAAATGGTGTTTAGACAGAAACAGCTTCAAAGCTAGGTACCAAATAAATGATCAAAGATGCTACTATTTTGAGTGCTTTTTAACTTTTGTAACAGACCCACTGCTCTAAGTGTTAACTTTTAGGATTAATCTAGCTAATTAGTTATCACACTCGTTACTGGCGTGGCACTAGTCAGTGTCTGTAACCTTGTTTAACATAGGCTACAGTGTCACTAGGCTCAAAAGAAACCCCTGTAATATCCCTTGCATTTTAGTGAACTTATACCCAAATTGAGCCAAGTCATTGATCAAGTCCATCAATTGATATTTCAGCCCTTGGACCCAACGAGATGAAGGCTGGCATGCGACAACACACACACACACACACATACACACACACACACACACACACACATATATATATATATATATATATATATATATATATATATATATATATATATATATATATATATATATATATAATATATAGGTACCTTGACAGTTTACATGTGGACAGTTTGCATGCTTACAGTTTACCTACGGACCATGTGCCTGCCGGTCACTTTGCCCACTGGAAATTATGCTTACCGGACATTATGCTTATGGACAGTTTGACTACTAGCGAGCAATTGCTTCATGAACTAATGAGGGTATTCATGGTCATTATCAACTTAGTAAAAAAGTGGCATATTTACCTTATTTTCGATATGTTTCTGTTAAAATGGAACACACACACTTTAATATATATATTATATATATATAATATATATATATATTATATATATATATATATATATATATATATATATATATATATATATATATATATATATATATATATATATATATATATATAGATATATATATATATATTATATATATATATATATATATATATATATATATATATATATATATATATCTATATATCGATATATAATATATATATATAGATATATATATTATAGATAATATATATATATATAAATATATATAGCTATATATATATATATAGATATATATATATAGATATATATATATATATATATATAGATATAGACTATCATAGATATATTATTATAAGATATTATATAGATATATATATATATAGATATATAGATTATATATATATGGATATATATATATATATATATATATACATATATGATATCATTACATAGATAGATATATATAGATATATTATATATTACATATAGATAATTATATATAATATATATATACATATATTATATATATATATATATATAGATATATATATATATATATATAGATATATATCTATAATATATATATATATACATATATAGGGATATATTTATATATATATATATATATATATATATGAATATCTATATATATATTATAGATATATATATAGATATATATAAATATATATAGATATATATATATATATATATTTATATTATATATATATATATATATATATAGATATATGTATATTTTCGTTATTTTAGACAAATTCCTGTCAAAAAGGTAAAAAAGCAATAAAATATATATGTTTATTTTTATAGGACAGAATCCTAATCAAACACCACTTCTGCAGGAAAAATATGTAAATTTGTTTCCTTTTTATGTTTTTTTATCATAGGTTTCAGTATAGTCATTTATTTATTATATTTTTTTCACTATTTATATTAATACACTGGTAAATGAATATGAGGTAATTAAGATCATCAATGAAAACAACACTCTTTTATTCATACCAGCGATGTCTTCTATTAATTACTAAAGTCATTACAGCGATGTCTTCTATTAATTACTAAAGTCATTACAGTTTTTCCCAACAAAGGTGCTTTGTAAAATAGAGACAAACAAAGTTATGAAAATCAGTTGAACTTATATTTCAGGTAGATGAAATAACCCTTATATAAAATTGAAGACCGCTTCATCAAGGAAGCATTAATTAGAACCAATAACCTCATATATTTCCAACTGATAATAAGAGACGACTGAAAGGAATCGAAAGGACTCTAACCCCTTCCCTTCGAACATCGTGACCCTCAGGGACAAGCTCTAATAAGGAGATTGTAATGGAGATTCATGTTGTCTGAGGTCAGCATCCTAATTGCCTTCGTTACATGCACATGGGACAAGTACTTTCGCCTAAGGGCGAGATAACGAGAGCAGAGAAAGGAAAATACAGAGAGGAGGAACAATATTTTCGTTATTCCCTTTCTCTGTTTCATATACAGAAAGGAATGGTATCGTCGGTCTCTGCTACATATCCCAAAATGCGTGTCTGCATGTATTCCTGATGGAGCAATATCTGTGTGTGTGTGTGTGTGTCATTTGAAATCCATTCCAGGCATTTTCTGTGTATGGGATTCATTTTCCCATTTAAACAATAAAAAAAAGGAAATTATTGAACAGCGAAAGTCACCTAAACTTTCTCTCGACAGATACAAGAAGGGAAATTAGGCTATATTTAGGGAGTTCCTCTACATGGGGTTCCTTATTCTGAAAGTAGTTTTAGAGAAATGGAGAGTAAAAGTCTTGACAGCCGATGAGAGAGCATAAACTATCGTTTTAAAATTCCAGATAAACCTAATCAAAATGGAGACAAGTTGCTTTAGTACCGACATTTTCTTTGATGAAGTTCAAAATCGTCCAGCCATGTGGGACAAGAGACCAGATGATTATGACAAAATAGTAAAGGAAGTGCTCGGAGGAACTACTTGAAACTATCTGCAATTCTGATAAAACAAACGAAAAAAACGTTTCTAAGTTTATACTTTTCACATCATATCAGTTTAACTGCAGTTCAACTCTACCATCATGAATGAAATATACTGCAAATTATCTCTTGAAGAGGTGGCGACAAGGCAGGTTTATCAGTGGTGTTGAAATACCACATCCTCGCACCTATAGGCATCTCGTGCCCTTACAAAATTATGAAAAATGCTGCATGCTTGTATTATATATATAATCTCTTATTTTCAAATATTAGATTCAACAGTCCAAACGGTCTTTCTTCTAGGAGAAAATTTAAAAAAGATTAGTTCAAAGTCCTAGAAATTTTCAGTAATACGGTACATGTGAAAAACCTGGATCCCTTTAACTGAGGTCCTGAAGCCCTCAAAGTCTGATTTGCAAATGCGTTGACTGGCAAAGAAAATCTAAGGCAAACTGAAATTTTCTGAACTGGAAGGGAAACCCTGATGAAATAACTGTGAGCGTTTGATGTGTCCAAGCTTTTCAATGCATTGTTGGAGCTTTCTGTTTCCCACTGACATCTATCAGGTTACTCCGGAGTGTTGAGAACCTTCGTTTGGCACTGTTCTGTCTCATCTTCTTCATTGTAATATCAACTGACTTTTGGAGGAAAATATCTCAGAGATTTTGGCCCAACAGTTCCAGATGTGAACAGAGATGCCACATACTCCAAGGCACCATCATTATAATGCTTTGCAATATGTCAGCACGAACGTTTGCCGGAGGTCTAGAGACACTATGATAGTATGGACGGAGTTGACTGTAATGAGTGTAATGAACTGTCAACATATAAATGAATTCTTCTTTCTTCAACATTTAGATGACTCTCTCTCTCTCTCTCTCTCTCTCTCTCTCTCTCTCTCTCTCTCTCTCTCTCTCTCTCTCTCTCTTTATGGCAAAATGCCAATGATTTACATATTTTCCAACTAATCTATTAATAGAATTCGGTACTTTAATTTATGGCCATCCGGACATCCATTGCTATCAATAACGCATCATGACACGAGTTTTATGAGCCTTGGTAATTATCTTCCTTATTAATTGCGTTTCAATCATTTTAATTAGTTTTGCGGTTACTGCAGATATCTATTGACGTATAAAAATTTATTATCAATTCAGTTCGCCTAATGTAGGCACAGAGACAGGTGCTTAAACATACACACGCACAAACCAATGTTGTGTGTAAAAATGTCACGAGGAAAAAAATTATTGAAAAGCTATTATATATAACAGGCACAAACTAAGTACTCGTGGCGAGATGTGTTGATTAATAACTAAAGAAAAAAGTATTCTTGTTTTGAGGCAAATATAAACTAAACAATACGTGTCTTGCAAATCTTTCAGTTTTACCTCAATAGTTTAAACTTCGGTAATCGAAAGCTAAAATATATTTAGAAGGAACATACAACTCAACTCATACGCATTTATGGTTTGTCGCTTTGAGGAATTGTTCGATTCCTCAGACTCCCGTTAACATTGCTGAAACTTCTAAGAGAATGTTCGTAAAATGGATGCCGTGTAATTAGAAAACTGGTGTTAACAGTTTAGGAAACTGGAATCAAATCTTAGGCAAAATTCGGAGAATAGGTGACATGGCTTCCAACGGGGGAATTCCAAGAGAGTAAAATTCCAAACTTTACAATTTATGTTAGAATAGAATGCAAAATAAAGCTGGAAAAGGTTCGAATTCTTAATTGGAAAATAGTCTGGCTGCTCTTTACTTAACAAAAGTTTATGGTATATAATTCAAAACTAATTACTGTTAGATATACAAGGCGAATTCATGGTGGTGTGTTAGTTTCAAAGCCAATTACTGTTAGATAAATGAAATATACCAGGCGATTTTGTGGTGGTATACAAGTTTCAAAATTAATTACTTTTAGATATAATATACCGGACGATTTTATGGTGTTATATAAGTTTCAAAACTAATTACTATTAGGTGAATAAAATATGCCAAGCGATTTCATGGTGGTATATAAGTATTAAGCTATTAAATGGATAAAATATGCCAGGCGTTTTTATGGTGGTAAATAAGTTTCAAAGTCAGTGACGATTCGGTAGATAAAATATGCCTAGCGATTTTATGGTGGCATATAAGTTTCAAAAGTAAATACTGATAGATCAATAAATTATACCAAGCGATTTTATGGTGGTATATAAGTTTTAAAACCAGTTACCGTTAGTGTTGTGAAAAGGTAAATCAGCTAGATGTATGACCAGACAATAACTAGACTTTGAATAGTACAACATATGCTTAAAAATATTTGCAGACCAGAACAAATCTCCACACACAAGAGTTTCGAAGATAAACGAAGTGAATATGAAAAAAAAAAAATCAGGAAAAGCTTTCCTGCCAAATCATTCATTAGATTACGACTTTTCCCTTTCACAGAACGCTACGCCTACCTTCAAAAAACAACAGAGAATAATGGCGTAAGTAAAATGAAAACTTTGTATGGATTGCTCATTCGCGAAGCAAGAGTACCTGCAGGTAATAACTCTTGACCAAGAAGGCCAACTAGTCTTATAGTGAACCTCCATCAAACGGGTTTTTTATCTCTTGACTTAAATTTTTCATGAATAAGATTCTTTCCAGTTTTCTATGTAAATGATTTGATGTTTCTGAAAAAAAAAAAAACTTTTAGGTTAATAAGTATATTCTATGAACTTTCTTGTTTTATTTTACTCAATTACATTTTCATAATTTTATCTTCAAGAATTGATACTGCTTTTTCGAGATTCCAACATTCACCATAAAAAAACTTCAGTTTAAGCACAAATGTATATTTCTATATAATTATGTGGAGGGTTTGGTACGCTTTCTTCCGGATATGTACACAAAACTTGTACATATCCGAACCATAACACGGACCATATCACACTAAACTTGGTGAAATGAACTTCTTTAATAAACAGATAAGCAATGAAACATGTACTTATAAAGAACTAACCGATAATACTTAGCGATGAGTCTTTTGAAAACTTTTATAGTGGTCAGACGAATAAAACAATTGAAATGATAACAGTACAACATAAAAAATGGGTGAGGTATACAATAGTGAACAGTGGAATTCAGTATGTTACT
>NC_087220.1:9964714-9995261 GCF_015104395.2 Macrobrachium nipponense
AGTATGTTACTAAAACCGATCATATTTTCGACTATGCAGCGGCTAAAAAAAAAATCAATCAATGAATCAATAAAATAAAATTCATTTTAGCAGTCCACTTAAAAACAAATCATTGAGCCTAATTTTTTAATTATTTTAAAAGAAAGCGTTTTGTAAAAATATGAGTATTAGACAAGCCATGCATAAATATTTCCATTAACCCTTAAACGCCGGAGCAGTAAATAAAAAAATGACTCCCGTATGCCGGAGGGGTTTGGAAGTGAGCGCGTAAAAGCGGAAAAAATATTTTTTTCAAAAAATCACAGCGCGCTTAGTTTTCAAGATTAAGAGTTCATTTTTGGCTCCTTTTTTTGTCATTGCTTGAAGTTTAGTATGCAACCATCAGAAATGAAAGAAGTTATCATTATCATATATAAATAATGCGATATATGATAGCGCAAAAACGAAATTTCATATATAATTGTATTCAAATCGCGCTGTGCGCAAAACGGTTGAAGGTAACAAGTTACTTTTTTTTTCGTTGTAATGTGCACTAAATTGCGATCATTTTGATATATAACACATTGTAAAACGATAAAAGCAACACAGAGAAAATATTATCACAAAATAATGCATGATTCGTAACGCGCTTACGTAAACACATATTTTTTTCAAATTCACCATAAATCTAAATATTGTCCTAGAGACTTCCAATATGTTTCAGAATGAAGACAAATGATTGAATATTACTATACTGTAAGAATATTAGCTTACAAATGCAGTTTTCGGCCATATCTGACGAGCTAAAGTTGACCGAATGTCGAATTTTTTATATATATATTTTTTTTTATATGCAATTATTTCGGAAATAAGAAAAGCTACAACTTTCAAATATTTTTTCGTTTTATTCTACATGAAATTGCGCACATTTTCATATATAAAACTCTATGAAATGCCTAATATGAAACGGAGCAAATATTCCGAGAATGGGACTTACGCATTTCGGAGATTTGTGGCGGAGAATCCGCGCGCGGAGGGAAGGAAAGTTTTTTTTAAAAATTCACCATAAATTTAAATATTGTGCTAGAGACTTCGAATTTGTTTCACGATGAAGATAAATGACTGAATATTACTAGACTGTAAGAGTTTTATCTTACAATTGCGTTTTTCGACCATTTCGGTAGAGTCAAATTTGACCGAACGTGGTTTTTTTTCTATTTATCGTGATTTATATGCAAATATTTCGAAAATGAGAATAGCTACAACCTTCAACTATTTATTGTTGTATTATACATGAAATTGCGCACATTTTCATATATAAAACGTTATGTAACGGCTAATTTAAATGGTGCAAACATTACCACAATCGCACGTATGATTTTTTCGGAAGAGTTACCGCGCGGACGTAAAGAAAATGTTATTTTTTTCATAAATTCACCATAAATCGAAATATTGTGCTAGAGACTTCCAATTTGTTGCAAAATGAAGGTAAATGCTTGAATATTACTAGAATATAGGCGTTTTAGCTTACAATTGCGTTTTTTTTCGACCATTTCGGTAGAGTCAAAATTGACCGAAGGTTGAAAATTTGTCACTTATCATTTTTTAGATATGAAAATATTTCAAAATTGATAAAAGCTACAACCATGGGTGTTTTAGTTGGTATTGTGCATGAAATTGCGCACATTTTCATATATAAAACTTTATGTAACGGCTAATTTAAAATGGTGCAAACATTACCGCAATCGCATGTATGATTATTTTCGGAAGAGTTACCGCGCGGACGTAAGGAAAAAGTTTTTTCATAAATTCACCATAAATCGAAATTGTGCTAGACACTTCCAATTAGTTGCAAAATTAAGATAAATGATTGAATATTACTAAAATATAAGAGTTTTAGCTTACAATTGCGTTTTTTCGACCATTTCGGTAGAGTCAAAGTTGACCGAAGGTTGAAATTTTGGCACTTATCGTTATTTATATGAAAATATCTTAAAACTGATAAAAAGCTACAATCATGAGTATTTTTTTGTTGTATTCTACATACAAATGCGCACATTTTCATATATAATACTCTATGTAACGGCTAATTTAAAATGGTACAAAAATTATGTCAAAGTGACGAAATAATTTCAGAGATGTGTCACAGATACTTTTTAGTGCGGCAAGAAAGAAATTCGCGCTTGCGCGCCTGCGTAACGATTGTAAACAAAACAACACCTTGATCCGTGAACTCCCAGCATCCCCAAGGCGCGTGATTCAAGAGTTTTCGGCTGGTAGGCCTAAAAGTATTTTTCCGCGAATTTTAAAAAAACTTTTGTATGTCGACGTAAAATACGTCCAGTCGGCACCCGAGAGACAAAAATGTCGACGTAAAATACGTCCAGTCGGCGTTTAAGGGTTAATTCAAAAGACGTAATTTATCTAAATTTTAAGCAAGATGGTGGATATGTAAGCGAGAAGGGATAATTAAATTTGTAAATACAGTACCTGATATAAACCACAACCGAGTGTACGGCTCCAGCCCTTGGCACCTGTCAGGTGTGGATATTTGGTTTGCAGCGGTCTGTATGTTTATTTTTAATGTCACCTTTGCATATATCTTCTGAATTTCTGCCACTATCCATCAGTCCTTCCTTATTGGCTTAGAAATAAAGCCAATGACATTTATAGTTAAATAAATGGCTTCCGAATGGTCTCTTTGCATCTTATTTATTTATTTTTTGCTGTCTCTTGAATTGCGTGAAAACCTCCCTTCTGCTTTGCTTTTAAAGGTTCATCGTACTTTCAATGACGCTCCATATGCTAATTTTAAGAAATAAAATATCACGGGAACATGTGATGCTTCATGGTTACAGAGAGGTCATTTATCTGATTAATGACTTACACTGCATATTTGGGTTCAGGGACCAAACTACCCGGTTCAATTCCAGCACCCTGACGGGCATCGTTTTATGTGAGTGACAGCTGCGTATTTATGCCGATGACAAACGCAGATTTTGCAACAACACCGTCACTTTTATGGCGACAGCAAAAGGTTTCCGAGGTTATTGGTAAATCTTTACTACCTCTTTGTAAATCATTTCATTCATTCATTTTAGCAAGAGGTTGTTTGGTAGGAAAACGTTTTACTAATAAAAAATCTTGGAAAGTGAAATATTTTTTTGTAGAAATTTTTTTTTTCCAAATATATATCAGATAATATCACACACCAACAAACACACACATACACACACACACACACACACACACACACACACACACACACAATCACTTCAATGACGAGTGCTTTTCGCTGGGCAGTCAAGGATGTTGAAGGTAAGCTTGGATTCTCATCGTGGAGTTAGCTATCGTACGTACAAGGGTCAAACTATCAAACCCCGAATTTTCTTGTATTAGAGACCATGGGAAAAATGCAAATATATTATTAATTACAAATATTTAAAAATAATAGGCAAAGCTCCAAACGAACACCAATTGACAATACACGAATCTCTTTTTATTAAATAAGTGGTTCCCCAATTAAATACTCGGTCAACGTCAACTCCTCTGTACCTCTCTTGAGTTTCATTCGGAACCAAAACGGACCCTGGCAGTCACTTAGCTTTTGCCTTCAGCACTACTGGCAATCACTGTTCCCTTCTCTTGTACCTCCCTTTTTATCATGTTTTAATCTGAGTCTGTTTTTAATTCTGTTGTTCTTTTTAATTTTTAGCTTCGAAAATAGGACACATGGTCCTGAAACGTCAGCTTAATAAATCCCATTAAAAAAGGATTTTGTTATCTCTCCTTCCCCAGATGCTGTATATCTGGTTTCCAGCACCCGCCTTCAACTTTGCTATATATCTATATATATATATATATATATTATATATATATATATATATAATATATATATATATATATATATATATATATATATATATATATAGATATATAGTATATATATATATATATATATATATATATATATATATATATATATATATATATATATAGATATATATATAGGATATATATATATATATATATATATATATATATATATATATATATATATATATATATATATATATGAATTTTTATTACATCATCGTGATATATTATATGCTACTACCATCAACTTCACACTCGACGTGGTTCGGAGGTCACGTCAAGCCGTTGGTCCCGTGCTGAATAACCGCTGGTTCCATGCAAAGTACAAACACAATACAAACAAAGAAACAAACAAATACAAACAACCATTAAGCTATAAGTGATAAATGTTCTGGTACCTGAGTAACTTGAACACCCGAAGGCATCCTTCAACAACTAGTAGACGTTGAAGACCACGCTCAGTGATATTCCCAAAATAGCTATATTTGGATATCAAATGACAATTGTAGCTTAATATATAGGCGAAAAGTTAGTTTACAGTTTAATAGACATTGCAAAACCTACCATTTATGCCAGCTCTGAAAATTTTACACTAAATAACCTCACTTAGGCAATAATGTTCTGAATATTATAATTTTGAGAGTAAAAGTTGGGTTGCAAATGTGAACAGAGGTGAAATGTGTTTCCTGAGACATATTCTTTTCTCCTTTAATCATCATGAGAAAAAAGGAGGATGGTCAGAGGGAAGGTCAAGATTGTTTGAAAAATTATATATGAGATATAAACACTTGAGATATAATATTTTTATTATTGCCAAATTATTTACGCACTTTACAACCAGGAAGATGAACGATAGTGTTAAGATCAACAAGGAAAAAACATTCCGAAGTAATATAAGAAATAATTTTAAAAGAATAAAATGAAATACAAAAAATTATTTTACTGAATATGCTCTAAATGTGAAAGATTACTTTTCAATAATATTTAAATACAAAAGAATAGAGAAGTTGCTGTTCACACAGATAAGGAACTTACTCATTTTAGTAGTCTTGAATTATATAAATGCTCTTTCACATGTTAATATGTTTTTTTTTTCATTATATTAGCTAAGAATGGTAATTTGAACGAAATACTTTCGCTTGAATCGCTTTTGGGTGGAGTACTTGCTCGCATCTCTGGCCTGCAGCCTACCCAGGTAAATCTGTGAGTACTATATAATCCGGTGTCATTTGTACTCCCTTGGCTTTCATTCAAAAGGCCTGGGTCAGATCCCGATGTGAAGAAGAAATTTATCAACATCACTGCTTACAATCTGACTTCTTCCAATTCCAATGTATGTGCAATTCATATAATCGAGTGTCAATCATTTTTATTCCAGATGGAAAGATATGATTTTAATTTTGCTAAGAAGATCACAACCCTTTCTAAACCTCTTTTAAAACAGAAATGTTTTCTTTTTCTTGCGCTATAAGGTCCGTTGGGTTACCCGCCCCAATGGCATTGTAGGAGAAAAAATAAACTTAAATTGCATATTTGAAAAACTCCACTAATCGGAAGAAACGACAGGTCACTTTTGACCTCACAAATTTAGGTAAGCAGCATGACTAGAATTGAGATTAAAACAGTGTTAACGAATTTTACCATTTAATGTTTATCATCATACTCAAAAGCTTACCTACATTTCATTTGGGAGATTATAAGCAAAATTTTGCATTCTTCATATATTTTCTAGAGTACTTCCATTCCAGAGTGATATCCGCAATATTTTTCCCTTCAGTGTATCAGACAGAAGAAACGATCAGAGCTCAGTGAGCATTCACGTGAAAAATCTGTTTTTTCGCGTCTGTTAGCAACATAAAATCTATCATTTTTGTTCTCAGATGATTTTTTTCCCAATATCTAACAGATGCGAACATTTTTTGAAACGCGGACCGTCGATAAAAACAGTTATTATATTAGACCTCTCTTTTCTCATGGGAGGAGCGAACAATTTTCGAAAATCCCAGTCACTCCTGGCCGTGATTCTATTCGGTACTAATGAAAAAGGGTCCAGCAAAGATTACCTTCTTATATATGGAGACGTAGCAGCATCTCTCTCTCTCTCTCTCTCTCTCTCTCTCTCTCTCCTTTCTCTCTCTCTCTTTGTGGCAAAATACCAAAGATTTACAAATTTGCCAACTAGTCTCATTTGTATTAACAGAATTCGCAATTTTAATTTGTGGTCATCCATTAATATCGATAATCCATAATGACACGAATTTTATGAGCCTTGGATATTGTCCTCCTTATTAATCGCATTTCAGTCATTCTAGGAAAGGGGCCTCCTAGTGCAGGTATCCAACTGCGATTTTGCTATGGAACGATAAAACATTAGACCAAGGTAAGCAGGTAGTTCAGGATGCCAAGGAAAAGACACGATGATGTCTGCGGATATTGTAGGGCTTTTGTTTTCTGGGAAGGCATCTGCTGGTAATGTCAACACTCGACGGTACAGAACTTTGGTCGGGGATGCATTGAACTCTTTGTGTGGTGTTGTTCTCAATCCCAGCAGGACCAATGGTAGTTCTTTTCTTCAACTGCCTCCCTGGCAACTGGCGGTTAGAGAGGCTTTTAATGATCTCCGCAGCCTCTCGATGATTCCGTTTACTCTGGGGTTGTAGGCGGTGGTAAGCGTTATTCTGGTTCCCAAACTGTCGGGGAGGCCATTCCAAAAAAACAAGAGGTGAAGATTGCGCCTCTATCGCTGGTGATGATCCGGGAAACACTGCGCCAAAAGATTAATTAAGTCAGTAAGCTGTCTATTATTGTAAAATAGATACTTGTACCCCTCTGATGGAGGTAGGGGTCCCACGATGTCAATATGCATGTAGGCAAGGAAGCGGGATGTCATCTTGCATTCTTCTATTGCGCTCTCCATGTGCCTCGTAATTCTTTTTCTCGTTTGACACAGGATGTATTGCCTTGCCCACATCTTGACGTCCTTTCTCGTGCCCCACCATATATATATAGCTCTATTATCATTCTGGTGGTTGATCAGCTTGAAGGCCATATATATATGGGTATATATAGACAGTCAGTTAGGTATGGACAACAGTTGTGCTATTTCAGCTTATTAATTCTGAACTTCGAGCACTGTATGAAGACAATTAGAGTTACGGAGCCATCTCAAACGTATGTCTTAATAATGGTTATTTGAATGAATCAGACATTGTATTTAACCTTAACTCAAATTGTTTAAAAAAATTTTTCCAAGCATGAATATCCTTTGAAGTTATCCATGTGATATCTGACTAGGAAAGGCATGTCTTCCTCTTTAATTCAGTTCCGCGTCCAAGATCTTTGTAAAAAATCTGTTTGGCTAGAAACTTTCACGCCTTAAGTAACATCGCGTTACAAGATAATGCATACAGGGAAATAGTTCTTTAATCCGCAAAAGCACAAGTGGTTTTGCAAAGATAAAAACTTTTTACTGAAGGTTGTAGGATCATTTGTTTCGGTTTTCCACAGATAATTTTTTTTTTTTTTTCATATTTCAAAACTGATCGCTTGTCTTCAAGGTTGACAAGGTCTCAGAAACGAAAGGATGGTTTTTCATTTCTGTAATCATATTGAAATGTAAAAAACTTTTTATCAGTATAGGAATACCTTTCAGTTCTAATATTTCTTAGCTACCACTAATCGTCTCTATTCTAGAGGACATAGAAATTTAAAATGGATTAATAAAGTGAAAACTAGAAATTAGACCTGGAGACGAAGTCTAGCCAACGAATAATCCTGACTTTCAGAAATAAAATTATCTAGATTTCCTTTGAGGAGAAATTCTTCACTTCTTGAATGACCACGTCTTTTCTAGTGCAAACGTTTAACTTATCTGTATTCTGGGCCTTTAGATTTGATGTATCACATTCCTTCCGCAAGGTTGCTTTTTATGTTTGTTTCCTTTGACCTAATTTCCTTTCCATCTGAAGGACAGTTTCCACTCTGTATCTGTTTCGCCCTAAAACCTGCAGATATCTTTCTTTCTTGATGTTACAAGGATGATTTTATCAGTTGATTTTTCCCTTTAGTACATTTTTCTTGGCCCACCCTTTGACTACGACAACCACCCACCAGGAATGTTCCTGAGTTAATATTTACATTTCTCTGCTGATGGAACCTTTATTGCGTTTCATTCCAGTTCCAGCCACCTTTATTTCATTTGCCTCATATCACCTTGTTCTCTCTTTCCTATATTCATTTGATTATGATTTGAGAGTTTGTGTGTAAACTACTTCAAGTCCATTTTAATTCTATTGTTCAACCTAAGTTTACTCTCTCATTTGTCATCTTCATTTTATAATTAGTTTGATTATCCACTGGTGTTCATCATTTCTCTACTCCCACCTTAAATTATTTTATTTCCAACTTTCAATTTAGATATCAGAGTTTGCAATTGGTTTTTTTCCTATTTTTCTGATTTTTTAAGATGGGGACGTATCTTTCATATGCTAATTTTTTTTTCTCTCTCAATATACCACTATTCTCCCCCAGACAGATTTTTTTCTTGACTATTGCTTTCTGCAAAAGTATTTTCTCTTATTCACATTTTACTTGCTTTGTTCAGCTTTCATTCCTTCTCCATCCAAGTATTGAGATCCGAAAGCAATTATCATTATGAATTTATAGTACTGTATTATTATTATTATTATTATTATTATTATTTTTTTTTTTGCTCTATCACAGTCCTCCAATTCGACTGGGTGGTATTTATAGTGTGGGGTTCCGGGTTGCATCCTGCCTCCTTAGGAGTCCATCACTTTTCTTACTATGTGCCGCCCTTTCTAGGATCACACTCTTCTGCATGAGTCCTGGAGCTACTTCAGCCTCTAGTTTTTCTAGATTCCTTTTCAGGGATCTTGGGATCGTGCCTAGTGCTCCTATGATTACAGGTACGATTTCCACTGGCATATCCCATATCCTTCTTATTTCTATTTCAAATCTTTATACTTATCCATTTTTCCGTCTCTCTCTCTTCAACTCTGGTGTCCTATGGTATTGCAACATCAATGAGTGATACTTTCTTCTTGACTTTGTCAATCAACGTCACATCTGGTCTATTTACATGTATCACCCTATCCGTTCTGATACCATAGTCCCAGAGGATCTTTGCCTGATCGTTTTCTATCACTCCTTCAGGTTGGTGCTCATACCACTTATTACTGCAAGGTAGCTGATGTTTCTTGCACAGGCTCCAGTGGAGGGCTTTTGCCACTGAATCATGCCTCTTTTTGCTATGTGGTTTATGGTTTCATTTTTCGTATTGCACTTCCTACATATGGGAGAGATGTTATTTCCGTCTATCGTTCTTTGAACATATCTGGTTCTTAGGGCCTGATCTTGTGACGCTGTTATCATTCCTTCAGTTTCCTTCTTTAGCTCTCCCCTCTGTAGCCATTGCCATGTGTCATCGCTGGCTAGTTCTTAAGTCTGTCTCATGTATTGTCCGTGCATTGGTTTGTTGTGCCAGTCCTCTGTTCTGTCTGTCATTCTCCTGGCGCTGTATATTTCTGGGTCTTCGTCTACTTTTATTAGTCCTTCTTCCCATGCACTCTTTAGCCACTCGTCTTCACTGGTTTTCAGATATTGCCCCAGTGCTCTGTTCTCGATGTTGACGCAGTTCTCTATACTTAGTAGTCCTCTCCCTCCTTCTTTTCATGTTATGTATAGTCTGTCCGTATTTGCTCTTGGGTGTAGGGCTTTGTGTATTGTCATATGTTTCCTGGTTTTCTGATCTATGCTGCGGAGTTCTGCCTTCGTCCATTCCACTATTCCTGCGCTGTATCTGATTACTGGCACTGCCCATGTGTTTATGGCTATTATCATATTTCTGCCGTTGAGTTTTGACTTGAGTATCGCCTTGAGTCTCCGCATATATTCTTTCCTGATCGTGTCCTTCATCTCTTGGTGTTTTATATCCCCTCCTTCCATTATTACTAGGTATTTGTATCCTTTCTCATCTATGTGTTTGATGTTGTTCCTATCTGGTAGCTTTATCATTTCAGTTCTCGTTACTTTGCTTTTTTGTATGTTGACTATGGCGCATTTTTCTATTCCAAACTCCATCCTGATGTTCCAGATACAATCCTTACAGTCTGGATTAGGGTATCTATTTCCTTGATGCTCTTACCATACAGCTTGATGTCGTCCATGAACATCAGATGGTTGATTCTGTTGCCTCTTTTCTTGAGTTGGTACCCAGCATCCATCTTCTGTAGTACTTTTGTTGTGGGAATCATGGCTACTACGAAGAGTAGTGGGGACAGTGAGTCGCCCTGGAAGATCCCTCTCCTGATATTAACCTCTGCTAGTCTTATTCCAGAGCTTGTAAGTATTGTATTCCAGTTGCGCATTGTGTTTTTGAGGAAGCTGATGGTGTTTTCCTCTGCCCCATATATTTTCAGGCATCATGTCGAAGGCTTTCTGATAGTCTACCCATGCCATGCTTAGGTTGGTTTTCCTTCTCCTACTGTTCTTCATTACCATTTTGTCTATCAGGAGCCGGTCTTTTGTGCCCCTTCACTTCCTTCTGCAGCCTTTTTGTTGGTGGGGGGTGGTGTTTGTCTCCTCAAGGTTATTGTATAGCCTTTCACTGATGATACCTGTTAGTAACTTCCACATTATTGGTAGGCAGGTGATAAGCCTGTAGTTACCGGCTATATTTCCCTTACTCTAGTCTTTTTGTACTATGGATGTTCTTCTTGTTGTCATCCATTTGGGTGCATGGTGATTTGAGATACAATGCTGGAGTTGTTCTGCTATTCGTGGGTGTAGGGCCTTGAAGTTTTTGAACCAGTATCCATGGACTTCATCGGGACCTTAGGCTTTCCAGTTTGGCATTTTCTTTAGTTGGTGTCTGACTGTGTCTGTCGTGATCTCTGTGAATATTTGTTTTATTCTCCTTGTTTCTTCTTCCTTGACTTCCTGGAGCCATGTTGCATGTTTGTTGTGTGATACCGGATTTCTCCATATGTTTTCCCAGAGTCTCCTGTTCATATACCGTTGGATCTTATGTGCTTAGGCCTTAAGCCTCTGTTTTACATCTTCTATTGTGTTGTTTAGTCCCCTCTCTTGTACTTTGTATTTCTCGTTGAGTTCCTCACTTGTTTTCTTGCTTCTTAGCCTTTTTTCTGCCATCTCTTCCAGTTTACTCAAGTCAGATCTCATCACCATGATTTGCTTTTCCAGGCGCCTTTTCCAAGGCGGTTGCTGTTTTATGATTTCTGTTGGGTTGGTTGTGCTGGTGGTGTTGGTGTTTGAATCCCCATCAGTTCTGCTACTAATCTTGTTCCTGCATATGCCAAGTTATTTGTTTCTGTGATACTGGTGGTGAGCATTATGCCAATTATTTCATTGACCTCACTTGTTTTCTCCCTTAATTTCTTGGTGTTGTAGGCTTTCATGGAGGGGATCTTTGTTCTCTCTGTATCTGGCTCCATTCATTGGCTAATCTTTGCTACCCATTCCGTCCTCTCTGTTACTTCGTCGGTGTTTCTTCGTGTGCCGTTGTTGGATACCTCATCATCCCTGTCGTCTTCTGTGGCATCGTCTCTCAGTTCGTCTTCGTGCAATTCGTTGCCGTGTGACATTTCCCTTTCCAGTTTTTCTCTTTCTGTTGGGGAGAGCCAGTTCTTTTTCTTTATGTTCCTTACTTGGTCTGCCAGCCTCTGCTCTGTTTTGGGGGGTGTAATTCCTCTCATTCCAGATGTTAACCAACCTTCTTCTATATCCTCTCTCCGTCCAGTTGCTTCTGATGTAGCATCTCCATATTTCCTTATTTTCTTCTCTTGTCCATTTTTTCCTTTGGTTTGCTTCTATAGCTCCAATCTCAGGCGTGTTTGGTTACTGTCGTTGTGGTGGTCAGTTGCTGGATGACGACCTCCAAGTACCTGACCGTCTTCCCCTTCAATTTGGATGAATACCTGGCTGCCGGACGAAGCTCCTCTGTTGCCAGAGGTTCCATTTACGTCGTTGTTGTTTATTCCTTTATTTCTTAAACATCATTGCTGAGTTTTTGCTATTTAACCCATAGCTGGACCCTACCCTATCTGGGATAGGTACTCATTTACAGCTGAGTAGACTGAGGAAATTATGGTAAAGATCCTTTCCCGAGGAATCAACGCCGAGGAGATCGGTCACCCATCCAACGGCTGACCAGCCCCAATATTGCTTAACCAGTCCATTTACTACCTAACCCACTCTGCCACGGCGCCACATATTATTATTATTATTATTATTATTATTATTATTATTATTATTATTATTATTATTATTATTATTATTATTATTATTATTATTATTATTATTATTGTCGCCCATTTATATCTTTGTCCTGAATGTCAAATCGTTTTCATAAATAGTACCTTAAAATTCATTGGTAAATTCTTTCTTAAACTATTACACGGGGAGATGATTTATGTACTTGGAAAAAAATGGTCATTTATTTACATCATTTCATAAACTTTCGCTTGTAGAATATAAACGTCCTCAATCTTGCTTTCAGTTGCAACATATTATGTAGCGTGATAGAACATCTCCCTCTCTGTCTCCCTCGAGCGAAAGATAGTTCGAATTAGAGCGGCAGTATCTTGAGGTATTTGGGCTTAGAAGTAATTGATGGTGGAAGGATAAAAGAAAGTTAGAGTCACAAAATAGTTACAAGAAGGGAAGACAGGATCGCTGCTAAAAGTTTGGAGGAACTGGAGCATGCCAAAAGAAGCAAATTGTGGAATACATGAATAGGCAGTTGATCAACTTTCCAATATGGATTGGAGGTGTGGATATATAACACGAATGAAAGTAACAAATGAAACATTATTGTCATGGCTTTTTCTTTTAATGTAGACAGAGTAAAAGGGTCTGGAAATATCAAGCATATATATTTTTATTGTGCTTTATTATTCCTTTAGTTGTGTGAATTTTCTCTCCGATTATTGTAAATCTATTCACTATTCAATATGCCTTTGGTTAAGAATTCATCAATGCACTAATTATTTACTTTATAAACTCTCTTTCTTTCCAAGTGCTTTCATCCTCTTATCCCTTCAATCAAAAATGCATTCTATTTTCAGTAATAATCTTCATAGGCCATACATTTAATCATCTTATATCGTCTTAATCATATAATTCGTTATTTTCTTTCTCCGAGTTTGATTTGATATTATCTTCCCTTTATCGTTTTCCATTCACCATCACATGATATCCCATGAGCAACTTCCCCATCCAAACTTGCCCGGGTAAAATGCTCACTAAAAGTACTAATGGAAAAATAATATCTTCTTTTAGTAGGATATTGTGGAGAGACTCTCTAACATCCATCTTGAGAAGACCCCATCAACTTTAGCAAGACGTCAAGAATCCTCGGGAAGCATTTTAATTTAAAAGTTCCCTTTACTACGTCCTAAATTCGCTGACAGGACATTAATTCATTTTACTGCAGAAGTTGAAGGGGGTTAAAAATGGTGGGAGGGGGTTTCCTATATGGATGGAACATGAGATGGAAGCTGGTATGGATGGATGTGTTGGTACATGATAGCCCTTCCAACTGTGGAAGGGTCACTATGAGGTGTTGAAAGAGACATGGGTATTTATATGCCTGGGATTCGGAAAGAGGGCAGAATAAGAACCGTTTTCATGAGGAAAATCGCCAGAGGTAGGCTTGATTACTTGGTTAAGTAAAAGTCATCACTATACTCTCACTGCGATGAATATTACCGTTATTTTTGGTTGATCCTTAAAATAAAAAATATACTCAAATAAAAATATGGGTATTAGAGATTGGAAGGCTATCGGAATTATTGTTGATTATGGAGTTAAAAAGCTATCAGAATTATTATTACTATTATTATAAGTAGTAGTAGTAGCAGTAGTAGGAGTAGTAAGAATTAAGAGTACAGGTGCATTTCAAAAATGGAAAAATCTGATAGATTAAAATATCAATTATCTGCGTGGAAATTTGCTCGGAAGTATGTCTTCAATAATACTATCACAATCGATTCACTACGGTATTTTCCAGACCTCAATGTCAATGTCACTGTTGAAAAGTGAAAATGAAATGATGAAGGAAATTCACTTCAAATAAAGCTTCATTACTGAAATCAAAGCTGACAGGAGGCCAAACAATTACGGTTGATTGCCTTATGACGTCAGGATTCACGGAAAGGGACTCGCAGTTTCCCTTCATTGAATCTTGGGTTTCAGTGATGAAGATATCCAGCATAAGAACTCAATACTTTTATTCCGTGGGTCATTAATCAATTGCCAAATATCAGTTAGTGTAGTCTTTCCTTTACAACCGATTGTTGGAAGACCTTGGTATACTTTGGAACTATTTTAGTACGAGGAATCCAGTTAAGTAACTACAGTAAAATTACTTCACAGTATGCAAGACTGATTCGTTTTTCATTTAAAAGGATTAAACACCTGATACAATAATTCTGCTCTCTCTTTATAAATCATGCTGTTAATGACAAAGTGACATCGCAAATAGTTCTAGTTTTCTTTGACTAATAGGCTTTAGTTAGTTATTTTTAAATGCTTAATGCAATAAACAAATTTTTGCTGAACTCCAAAGGAAATTAATCAAGCATCCCTGAAGTCAAAGGAATAAAAGGAGCATTTGGAATAGCATCAGATATATATATTTTGAATTCAGTTAAATAGTTCATTGCATAATCAACTCTAATCATTGTGGCGTTACTAGAATAATATTCTGTAAAGGATGCGGTTTACTTCCCCTGGCCACTGGAAGATGCCAAGTCATCCGTCACTTTTGCTTCTTGAGACGCATTTCGTTTACACACCTTTTTTGTTCATACCCGTACTGTTCTTAACTGTCTCTTCTTCTGTCAGCACTCTCACTTTTTCAACAACCGATCTTTGGGTCCGGGCTCGATTCCCCGCTCTGCCAATGCGGAATCAGAGGAAGTAACCAATTGGTTCCTAGCCACACAAAAATATATAATTCTCCTTGCAGCCCTAGGAGAGCGGTCTGGTAAAACTAAGATATACTTAACCCTCTCAATTTCATTTAAAATCCCTCTGCCAAGTTCAGCCTCAGGAAGTCTTCTCGAATGTTCCCTCGTCAAGTTTCCAATACCACGATTAATGCTGCTCATCAAAACTGCATCATGAATGGCGGAAGTTACGAAGAAGTTTCGATGTTTAAAGTTTGTTTGTGTTGGACAGTAAATGGAGGATGTTGAATCTCAAGACGTAACGTTTGTCGAAAATTCATTTCAAGCAAGAGTATAATGTTCTTCTTTTATAAGTAGTTATATTTCATTTCAGACTTTTCTAATGAAAATTGTCAGCAGTAATTATTATTTCCCTATCCACTTTTAATAACAGTTCCCAGAGCCAACTAAACGAAATCACTCACTTATTATTAATCAGTATGCAAAATTGTTGCATATTTTATGAAAACAAAAAATACAAAAAAAAAAAAAAAAAAAAAAAAACTTTATTAGTCAATCGAACACCAACTAAAAATATCCTATGGCAACCAACCAGTATGATTCAACATCAGTTACTTAGTACTACAATTTTAAAAAATGAATTTCCGCGACTCAGAATTCTTCCAGATGCAGAATGCATTGAATAACAGCAAACAAAGCATAAAACTATATGAAACGAAACATTCTCGTTAATTGTCACAAAATCATCATCGGATTTCTATAAAAACAAATAATATTCCTGGGTAAATGATTACTACCAGGTTATACCAAAGAACCTATTTGTTTACTGTTTCGTCACCTAATCATTTATTTTCTGTAATAGTGTCACTCTGACAAAATATTCAACTTGTGCAAAGTTAATGACTTTTTTTTTTTTTTTGAGACGAATGTTTGGCTTTTCTCCGTTTAGAATTCTTAAGGTGTAGCATGGAAGAAGACTAAGAAATCCTACTATTTAACTGTCAGGAAATCCGAATTTAAAATGAACAGTAATTTAAAGTTACCTCATGATTAAAGTTTTACTAGCGTGACTAGGGTTTTGACGTTTTTAAACAAATGCAGTTTTTACTAAACTCTAGATTATCGATCTGTTAATAAGAAATTCTCCAAGGGTTATTTTTTGTTACATAAACCGAATTCCTTGAAAAAAGGAAGAGCACCTGAACGCAAATCCGGATATTTTGAAAAAGAGCAAATAACTGAACTTATGCACGTAACCTTTCTGGACATCATATTAATATAAAAATCTCTGTATCATCTTCAGTACTACTTCAAACATTTAATCATTTGTTAAGAACCTGAGTTATTTGGTTAATGCTTTGATCTTAAATAAATATATTTTTGTAGTTCACGAGTCTGATTTAATTGCCTGAGGTAATGTAGAGAAAGGAGAGAGAGAGAGAGAGAGAGATGACGAAGGGAGAGAGGAAGAGAGAGAGACGAGAGAGAGAGAGGAGTGAGAGAGAGAGAGAGAGAGAGAGAGAGAGAGAGAGAGGAGTGTTGGAGAGAGAGAAAATGGATGTCATTTCAGTGCCTAGCTGCACGGTTCATTGCTACTAAACCCTTTTAAGATTACCGAGGTTGGAACCTCGGTAATATATTATTTGCAAAATAGGCAGGGCCTATTGCTACCTACCTCAAATATTGTACTCTTCTTACAGTAAAGGTGTAAAGACATTTTATAATGAAAATGAAAAGAAGAAATAATTACTTAGAAGCACCATTTACTTAATTTATATAATCTGCTCTGTCAATCAAATCATTGTTGAAAATATTTAATATATATGTAATTTTTTTATATAACAGTAAAAAAAATACTTGCTTCTAAAAGAATAACCTCACCAAAGTGGCGACATTGTTTATGGAATCCCGTCCATAGACTTTGCTTAATTTTATCTGCATCAAACATGTAAAGAAATAATATTTCGAATAAATCATCATCCTACATTCCGTTGACCAACATTGTGAGAACTGAGGTGTTACAAGATTTGCGAACGTGGAGCAAAACTATTTCCCTCTTTTTATCAAGGAACACTCGTTTTTAGTTGTGATTTCTAATTATTTTAGGATTCTGTAATAATTTATTTGATATATTCATATTTCAAGACGAAGCAGTTATTTAACGTGCATATAGATTCTTTAGAAGGGTCCATTCATCATGAATATTTATTACTACCAGCCCAAAAATCCATCTCAGTACAAATTCCTATAAGATCGATTGGTCTCATATCATTATAATTTCAAGAAGTAAAAGTAATGTCCAGAGTTATCCTTCAATCTACGTTACTACGAGTGATAAAGGAAAATAATAATAGTACGTATCATCCCTGGTCTATTCACTTCGGACCAAATTCTGCACAAGATATTTCTAGGAGATTTATAAGAGAAAGCACAAGTTGTCAGTAATCCATGTTGATGCCCTTTCTTTACCTTGCACTGTTTTAAGCAAGCTCTTGAGTTTATCCCCAAAACTGTAACTCACCTGAAGATATTATTAGTATGGAAATACATTTGTTTACATCAACTGGAATACACCCGGCAAACTTAATTGCTGTTTGTATAACAGTCTGCTTTGTAATCTTTCGTTTCAATATTATAGAAAGTTTATAATATATATATATATATATATATATATATATATATATATATATATATATATATATATATATATATAATATATATATATATATATGTGTGTGTGTGTCTGTGTCTGTGTCTGTGTGCGTGTGTGTCTGTGTGCGTGTGTGTGCGTGTGTGTGTGTGCGTGTGTGTGCGTGTGTGTGTGCGTTTATACTGTGTACTATTTGTTACGCCTTTAAAGGTGTCTGTATTCTACTAACCTTTCACACAACCTACAACTCATAACTCACTACGGTCGCTAAATTATATCCGGAGCTATAAAAAATGGACTTTATTTTTAAAGAAACTTTCATCAAACTTTTTCATCCACATATATATTATATCTTTCTTATTTGGGTTGCCTCTTGTCTCAGTACTTCCTCCATACGACTGAATCTGAGGGAGTTTTCTTCACCAGTGACTACTCTCACCACATATCTTGGAATTGTTTCTGTGCAAGAAGGTGGCCTCTCTCTCTCTTCTCTCTCTCTCTCTCTCTCTCGCTCTCTCATCTCTCTCTCTCTCTCTCTCTCTCTCTCATTCAGTCTTGCAGGTACTGTTTTAGTCATTTATCCTTTAACCTCGATGGCAGAATTCCTCAAGAAGACCCACAACACCAGTTAAGAATCTGCTTCCCACAATTAATCGGTGGAGATGGGTATTCCTCCGATTTGTGGTTCAGTACTTCATCCTTTTAAGCGTTAAGCTTTATAACTCTCCTCCTTCCTCCGTTTTCTTGACTCTCATAATCTGGCTTCCTTGAAATGGCTTTTTTATCTCTTCCTTTGTGTTTAAACTCCTCATTTCTACTTTTTTTTTAGGGGTTTGATCTAGAATATGGCTGACTGCCCTTCAAATTGACTTTCGTTATTTGTTATAAACGAACCCAACCATTAGAACGCCGAAACCAATCGCATTTTATACCTATCTTACTATATAAGTTTCTTATATGATATTAGATTAATTCAACATTCTTAGATTTCAATAGCGAGACTTTACTGAAATTTACAAGCACACATATGGATACAAATACTCTTATTGTAAGTATGTATATTTGCATAGCTAAAATATCAAGGTGGATGCAGATGGACTCCTTTTTTATATTTATCAACGTCTCACATACTCTTCATCGTCCCAATATCAATGTTCTTATTTTCTATTGAGGCAAAATCAGATACAGGAAAGTTCCCATAATAAAAAAAATTTTTATGGAAAAGAGTCCCCCCTACATAGTGAGGACAGATGCTTCTCTTGAAAGAAGCACGATGAATGATTCGGGATGCGCTTTAAAAAGACGCAAATTCCCCGTTCTGGAAGTAATGTCATCCTCTTACCTCTTTCTATATGTTTTTTTTTTTTTTTTTTTTTTTTAATAGCTTAATTTAGTTGGTTGATGATCCAGGCTACAATATTTCTAGTGTTCAGTGTGCGTCGATAATCTTTTGTTTGTAATGACGGAAAATAATTTCTAGGGTTACTTTGGTTTAAAATGGCACTACTAACACAAATAATGAGGTAAAATAATCCATTATAATATCCTTTTCCTTTTCAGGGTTTTGAAATATTAAACGTACTGCTACTTATTACTGAAGGGGCTACTTTCCTTTTCGCCATAATCCTTTCAATTGTTTGTTAATTATTCAATGCATTCCTTCTTGAAATACTTGCAATTCATTACGTACTTAGGTCAATGACATTACATAAGACTTACTGAGGTTAAAAGCGAAATATTTGCCAACTAGCAAAAATGACTCAGCAATACCTTGCATCTGTAATGGGAAGCTGCCCCTGGCTATATCATAGCAGTTGCAGTTCATGACTAAGTCATGGTTAATACAAGGAGTCATCATATGGCAAATGCCGATTCATGAATATGCATTGGACTGTTACCGGAAAACGAGAGCGATGATACACAGGAGAAAACGTAATGTACAGAAAATTATTAGTCATTTTATGACACAGATGAAAATCCCTTATGGTTTCATCACCTGTATATTCAACCCTTATCATGATAAATTGGAAAAGTGTGCCAAAACTCTCTGGGTTGGATAGGTGATTCCACAGGACCAGGACAGCCCTTTTATTCCCTTCAACGTACCAATGGTAAACGAATCTATTTGTATTGGTCCAATTTTTTATGAAGTAAAAAAAAAAAAAACTCAAACGATTATAGTTAAATGTTTCATGATTATCCTAGAAACATGGGGGCCTAAAACTGGAGAGAGAGAGAGAGAGAGAGAGAGAGAGAGAGAGAGAGAGAGAGAGAGAGAGAGAGAGAGAGAGAGAGCTTTTTTGTACATGTTATAACAAATGATGATCCATTTTCATGAAGGCATAAAGTACTTTTTCTTTAAATTGCTTCTAGCAAACATTAGCGATTCTTTCGTAATCACTTCTAACGGCAATTCCAGCAAAGGTTGTAACCTCTCCAGCAGTGCAGACGTTTTATAGCCCTTAAGTAGAAAGCAGATGATGGTTCCTGATGAATTTTGCTGTCCTACTAAAGTTTAATGGGAAGTAAAATTCCTTGCTGTACTCATGTAACGTCTGTTACAGTCCCATCTACTGCGGCCGTAAACTAGTAAAGTAAACTTCAGTTCCTCTAGTTGTTTCTCTAGAGAAATTGCTCTTGTTTATGGGTCATATCTGAACGTTTATGGGGCACGAATTTCTTAGTGGTTCTTCCTTCCTCTATTGTATTAAAGGTTTTCTATTCGACAAGTTTACTTCATATAAACAACGTTGTGACGGCTCATATGTTGACTACATGCTTATGAACAGAAATGAAGCATCTCAAAAGTGTCGGTCACTTTCTTTCCAAAGACCATCCCTCAAGTGACCTGATTGCTATGTGCAAGATACCCACGTTCCTCTTCTTGCTTTTTGGGCAAGGTGATCTGCCCAAATTCTGCTATTCACAAAATAGAATATGTAATTTCAAGAGATCATTCCAGGACCAGTAACTTTTGAGTTGTAGATTTCAAATTGTGAATGGAAAAATTAAGAAATGAAAGAAAAGTCACTTGAGCAGTCAACTAATTATTATTAAAATAATAATGCTCACATCAGTACCAATAATAACTAAATTATCTGTACCTATTTAATTAATTAACAGCCACTACGTATTTATTATAATGAAGACGTTACCTGTTATACCACAGAACATGAAACTATCCTTAACCTAACTTAATCTAGGCATAAAGTGACTTTTTCTTTTGAAAAAAAAGGACAGACTGAGAAGAAGATAATTTTAGATATGCGAAGGCTTTGGAAAGAGTCGTTCATAGGTGGAAAGATATATATATATATATATGATATATATATATATATATATATATATATATATATATATATATATATATTATATATATATATATATGTATATATATATATATATATTATATATATATAACACATATATAGTATATAAATATATATATATATATATATTATATAGTATATATATATATATATATATACATACATATATCTCAAATAGCCAACCTTTGGCCGAGAGAATATGTCAGGTTGTCTTTTTGATGGGACTGATTTGATTTAAGGGACCAGCAAACCATAATTCCTTGATCGACGCGCCATTTAAGGGCATTGAAAGACCTAGTGATAGAAAAGTTCCGTGGCTGTAACAAATTTGGTGAACATTTCGCGCCACGAAAAAATTCGGGAATCGATTAACTAAGACCATTTTAAGACTTGGAGATTTACTAATTGAATGGCAAGACATCTCTGCGTTTCACAGATGAAGTCTAAGCTTTGTATCTGTCACAATAATATTCGTTTTGATTATTACAAAACTATGTTTTGTGACCAAACTTTTTTACGAAGAAAAGTCCAAGGAGAATAAAGTTGAAATATGTCGGCTGCAAAGAAAACGCGTTTTTACCTTCAGTCAGTGAGTCAGGATATTCTTTATGAATGCAGGAAATCTCCTGGTCAACGGTGCCCCGGAATTCGTTCGGATTAATAAGACCGAATAGCTTCCCATAGCACAACTATAAACCATTCCGAATTATTGCCGTTGACTATTGGATGAGAGGGAGAAAACGGGATTAGGAAAAATCGGAAAGTAAATAAGTAATTGTCAGAGAAAAGGGTACATGCAACGAAAATGGAGAATACAAAGACATTGGAACTTGGAAGTAAAAACGGAAGTTTTTATTTATCACATACTTATTTTTTATAATACTTATTAAAGTGATTTTAAGTACGATAATTTACGAGTGTTAAAACTGATAATTGCATCATCACTATTATCTTTACGGTGATTTCTTTTCTTTTCTCTTCTTTATTCTATGCTTGCTACTTTTTTTTTTATTTATGAAGACTATCACTTCAGGATGAAATTTAGAGCAACTGGCAAACATTTTTCTTTTCATTTGCGTACAAGAAAGGAAAATTTTATTTCGGCCCCCCAAAAACCCCAAAAAAAGAGATAAAAAAAATAAAAAACACACACAGACAGCTCAGAAATCGAGGGAAAGGGAGCGAAAAACCGAACACTCCCCAGCGGAAGTTTATCCTTCAGTATACGACAGCGTTTGAGAAATGTTATATTTGTTTTATTTCTGGCTGATTCTTTTATTGCTAACGCTCCCAGGCAGAACAGTCAAACAATTTCAGTTTTATTGGCTCGTATATTTCTATTGCGCTTTTATTTGATCATCATAGCTAAAAAGAAACGGAATTCTTTTTAGTGAACAGAAGTTTATAGTGACTATACAAAGGATTGCCATCCGTATCGTTTCAGGTACAGATACTTTACAGCATGAAACGCAACCTCTCATACAAGAGAATACAAAATCTGATGACATAAAACACTCAGTACTTTCAAAATGACTCATGAAAATATTTTGTTGGTACAGAAAATTATTGTAATAGTGTGTAAACATTAAAATAGCTCTAACTTTATTACTTACATGAATTTCTCAATTTTATTTTGGTTCCATCTTTAATGCCTTTTTATATAACTTAATTTGACTGACAAAATTTGTCTTTTGTTTAAAACCTTATATAGAGTATGACATTCATAAAACAAGAGTACCGAAACCAGCAAAATCATATATTTCAATTCGGGGGAAAACTCGAACGTGATGAGTGCAATGATCAGTAGATCGAAGCCACAGAGCAATCGGAATTATAGGCTGCCACTCGTTTCTTGTTAAGAGTCACCTAACTCAATTGTCCATACAACAGATATACAATACTGGTGTTCCAAGGCTAGGTTCACGATGGTGGGAAGCCAAATATTACTGTGTGATAATTAATAACAGGAACTGCAACTAAATATACCGAGTAGGCGGAAAACTTTAAAATGAAAGCTAAAGTAAGCTAAACAATACAAAACTTCCAATAAGTTGAAATTAAATTATGCAAGAATCTGCCATTCTGTACCTTTCATTGACAAGGTAAGAGTAGACAACAGAACAAATTAATTTGGAGTTGCATCTCTAATAATCTGTCATTCAAAATTCAATTAACTTTTACTGAAACATTAAGCGATATCATCTTTGCATTTTACAAGATTAGAAACTATACCATACAGTATCTGAGTGGCTTTTTCATTCGGTTGTACAAGATAAAGAAAGTAGCAGTCTGCACCAAAACAGTTAACTAACAGCGCGATACAAAATCTGGCAGAACTATTGATGTGATTTTGCAGTTGGAATAAACATTTCTAGACTGATGAGTCATAAAAATGCTGAAGTTTAACAATCGATTTTATCTGCTTTTATCACTTGTTAACTCTTGTTAACGGACAAAAAATGCTGCAGATTATTCCACCTTAGTGTTCATTCGTTAATTTCCTTATCGCATTTCCTTTTTATTTTCAAATTACGCAGCATAACGACAAAAGGAAATAGTTAATTAGTGTGCACTATCTGTTTCGAATAGCCAACATAATCACTCAAAGTGAAACAGCTTGACCGAGGACTTCCTCTTGAATGGAAGTCCAACCAATCAATTCCAGCTCAACCACTCTTCTTACCTTTCAGAATTAATTTCAGCTCCCTATCAAAGCCTCTCGTACTTCAGGCAATGGAATGTGTATAAGTCAATGCACGGTATAGCTCTTCATATGTGAGGTTACATCGATACCTCCGTTCACATAGTTGGGGAAGGTTATGTTTTTGCCAGTAAAGAGAATCTGACGAGCCCACAACACATCGTTAGGCTCTTTCCAATTTATCCAATTTCTAGATTATGAAAACCCTTAGAGATGTGACACTTTGAGGTTAAATAATTCGGACGTATGTTATTGTTAAATACCTAATTGGAGTTTATCCCGTCGAAATGGATCCAATTACTTAATTAATTACGTCGTTAGGTGTCATTTTTAAAAGCTTCATTAATAAAGAGCAGTTTCAGATAGTCAGCATAGTGGTCTCGTTAAACTATCTTAATAATAATAATAATAATAAAGATAATCGGAGGAAGTATAATGGAACTACAACTCGTATCCAGCACGTATCTAAGACATTCATATAACAGAAGAAATTGCTTATAACATAAACAAGGGCAATTCATACAAAGTACATTAAGACCATTTTTGTTCGTCTGAAATCATGTACTTATTGAACACCAACCTAAATGAATGCTCAATTGTATTATTGGTGTTTTGTGATTTGGGAAATTTGATTTGTCCTAGAATATAGAAATAAGAAATATTCTAAATAAGGAACTTTTCTGCGCGAAGGAAAAGAACAACACATAAAATAATATGAAATTAATATGATGTTAAAGGGCATAGAGCCAAAGAAAACGCTGGGTTAAAGCACGGAAGGACTGGATGACGTAAAATTGAGAAAACAATTACGCCTCCGAAGCTACTAACAGTTCTTATCGTTGCGCCAGGAGAAAACGTTAGGACGAAGCGGGTTATTTTCATTGGCAAAATTATGAGTTTTAAATCATTATTTAGGAACTATATATATATATATATAGATATATATATATATATATATATATATATATATAATATATATATATATATACGTATATTATATATATATATATATATATATATATATATATATATATATATATGAATATATAAATTTTCATTTCGTTTACTTTCTTGTTCTTAACTTCCTCTAATCTCTTATTCTTTTCTCTTTATCCAGAATAAATACATCAGTACCATTCGTTTACTTCAGAGTTTGTTCGACTTTGCGGATTTTGTAATGATGTAACATTGGAACTTATCTGGCAAAGTGCATAGAATGTTTTGTTGATAGAGATGTTCAGAACCCTGTTCTTTTACATCTCACCAGAGCCTTTTAAAATATTCCTTATTATGAGAGAAATGTCATTTTCATCCCAAGCTTCAGTCTCAAGGTTATTCGGCATCGATAATGGCTTTTAAAAGTTAATTTCATAAGAAAGTATAAATTACATTGTAAATGATAAGAGGCAGTAAAATTATCACTAAGAGAACAATAATGAATATTCTAGTTTAAAAATGTTCCCCATTGCGTTACTATATATATCTATTGATTCAAATAAAATCTTAATTGCCATTCCGATAACTTATAATCTAGAAAAATAATTTATTTTATCCTCCGAAGACAGCTTGTCATTTAAGAAAATGTGAGTTAATGTGTGAGTCAAGATCATTTGCCAGTATACCTTAATCTTCTTACATTTTAATTTATTAAATCATAAGTTTATAGAGGGGTATAATAGTGAGTCAAATATTTTTTTTAAATGTTTATAATTTGTTTTTCTCATAAAACTTAATGAAGAAAGCCTAGGAAAGCATAAATTTCAAAGTTATTAAAGGTAGGTTATGAATTATTTCTAATAATATAAAATATTTCTTATCTTTAATATTGTTGCTACAACGGCCACGCGGAATGATAAAGCCTGTCTCAAACTGAAAACTAAAGAACTCTAAACAGGACCCAAAACCCTGCAAATAAAAACTCTATGGTAAGAAACAGGACGAACTCCCTGAACGTAAGATGTTGCGGCTTTCTAGTAAGTCATATCTGCCTAGTGTCTCTCCGGACCACTAGTAACAATCAAAGTGAACCCAGGTTGGTTCGGCCTCTTGGTATTGGGCATATTAATCTCAAGTACCTCTGGCCCTTATTAACAGTAATATCGACCCTCTTGTCCTCTTGGGACTCTGGTAACATTCAAATTAATTCCAAGTACTTCAGGGCCCCTAAAAAACTGTCAAATTGCCCCTAAAATCATTTTATAAACTAGATATATAACTATAGCAGTCCTGACTCACATCAATTCCTAAAATCATCCCAAAGTTTTATCAGCCTGTATGGCACTCTCTTTTATGTACATCACAGCAGTCCAGTCACCATTCAATGAAGGTAATTTTACAAAAGAATAAAATTGGACTACAAACTCAGTCGGCAGCATCTTAATATGTATTTCCTCCTGTTGGCTTAATTAGATGTCTTGCAATCTCAAGGAATTTATTCAAATAATTTCAGTGTTAATGAGCTGATTCAGCAAAAACTTGCAACAATATCAGTAGGTTGCGGCTTAAAAATTTATACATTTTATTTTGCAGAAAGCCTTGTGTTTCCTATAGCCATTTATACTGTATTACTTTTGATAATATTGGATGCAATATTAAGAAAGAATCTCCTTTTCTAGGCCACTGTAATATATATACATTGCACTATTTTCATTAGGGGGTTTGTTAATTTTATTGAGAAAAATATTTGCATACCATTAACATAAGTTCATTCACCAACACAACTAGTGTTTTTACATTACAAGTTCATTTTTATTCAAAAAATGTGAATAATAGGACGATCGAGTAACATTTACATTATTATTCAGTGTGTAAAGTGGGGTATCCCAAAATTAGTTTAAAAGCCTTCCTAAAAACCATTGTTCACGAAACTCACATATTATGAAGGCAGACTAACTTTTCCGAGGCTTTTGTCCTCTTTCTTTCAAATTTTTTTAATCCCTTTTTGCTTTAAGCAAAGGCTTGTTGTAAATTTTGCCGAGCCACATATTTTATTTTTCTCGTAAATTTTTAGTTTTCCTAACAGCATTATAACTTGAAACCCTTCCTCTTTTTCCATTATCGGAGGATGAACGTGAAAGGGTTTTGTGTTTTGTATACCTCGAACAAAAATACTCGAAAAATTATACAAAAAGCTTAAGGAACAGACATTACAAAACAAAATGTAAAGCGTAGACTTTAGAGTTTATTATTTTTATATTCAAATACATGTTCATATATGTAAAATATTACACATAATAATTATCTACGAAAACAATAGATTTTTGGAATTTCATATAATATTATTATTTAGGGTGAATAACACGGGATGCTCAGAAAAAGAGCCCGTGCTGGCATAAGGCCAGCTTCATCTAGATAGTCAGGCAGAGTCTGTATGGTAATGATGGTTAAACTTATCAAGGCAATTGTTACAGCAAAGTCAGAAAAGGGAGAGCATTTTATATTCCGATTTCATCTGGCTTTATGTACATATTTCATGAACATCCATCAAGAGGACTTAGACTAATCCTATTAGAGGACAGACGATAATAAAAACAGAATGTTTAAGAAATATACCTTTTGTTGGACACCAGACAGCGAGAGAGGGAACGAAGTATATGAGAACGCATTTCCATTCTTTATTAACTATATATATATATATATATATATATATATATATATATATATATATATATATATATATATATATATATATATATATATATATATATATATATATATACATACCAAACAAACCATTATTTCTTCTTTCAGTCTAAAAACGTTTTTTCTAAAATAAAAATAAAAATAATCATAATAGTACATTGTGCCATATGGCCTTCATAGCAACATACGTTTAGTGAAATCTCTAACAAACTATTAAATGAATACTATATTGTAATTTTCGACTTATGATAAATGCTTCTATAAACACATAAAAAACACCCGAGTTTCTCCTGAGTAACAGTACCAGAGGTACAATAATGAAAAGTCCGTTAATATTATTACCTTGGATGATGTTAAAGATTGGGGATTGCCTTGAATCTTTGGACATCATCCCTATGCTCAATTGGAAACTGTAAACCCTTAAACGTAGCTACTGTAGCAACTCCTGTGAGATGTGAGTAATATTGTAACTGAACCTCTGATGGATTTAGGAGTTACTGGTGGGTGGAAAACCAGAGATAAATTCGCTGGCATTAGTCATTCTGAGTTCATAAGGCCCGAAGGAAGGTTTTTAGCAATATCCAAGCCTTATGTTCTTAACTCTGAATGAAAGTGAATTTAAACCTTTGGTCGATTTAGGAGTTGCTGGCGGGTGGAAAGCCGGAGAGAAATTTGCTGGCAATGGTCATTCTGAGTTCATGGGGTCCCAAGGAAGGTTTTTATGAAAGTTTTAGGCATATGTTCCTCACTCGGAATAAACGTGAATTTGAAACCCCCTTTGGAAGCTGCTGGCAGACATAAAGCCAGCCTTGACATTGCTGCCATTACTTACTCTTTGTTCAGGGGATTCCAAGGGAGGTTTAGGAAAAGTTTCAAGCATATTGCTTGCATCAGTGTGATGGATCTGTAGAGTAAAGAAAACATCAGTGTTGTTGCTGATGTTATTTATTCGTTTGCTAAATTAAATGCATTATCTTGTTCATCAACACATTTTGATTGTTTTTTGTTTCCTTTTAAACATTGATATAAGATGTTTGGGATAAAAAGGTGATAATAGATTATGGGTCCCGATTGCACTAAGTTCACTGTAGTTGGTTCGGGAAATTCTGTTGTTGTTTTTACTTTTTCTGGTAATAATTCAATGATGCCTTGGCTCACTTTGGGTCATGAAAACATTGCTGTTTTCTTTCCCAATTCGCACTTATCCTCTTGCATATTCCTTTAGTTTTTTTAGCATTTCTTTCACATGTTTAAGGTGGGTTTTTTAGGTTTCCGCTGAATATTGGTATGATGTCCACATATATCATACAAAATGGAAGGTTCCTGAATATTTCATCAATTATTTTTTGGAATATTACCCATGAGTTACGGAGGTCAAAACATCTGTAGCTGAATGTATAGGTGCCAAAAGGGGTGATGATTGATGTATTCTAGATAAAATCAATGTTATTCAAATCATGAATAGATCATGTCGGGTTATTGGCTGAAAGTGTACTTATCGTTTATGAATAAAAATTTTCCAGTATGTTTTACTCTAAGACTAAAGCTAAAATGATGAGGAAAATTTTTCTTCTTTAAATATCTTCCTATCCTTAAAGGAGAGCAGTCTTCTCCAAAAAGGGAAGGTATTCACACTGGCAAATGAAAGCGAAATGGTCTTTTAGCGCCTGTGAAAGAAGCCATTCTTCTTTCCCAAAAGTATTCCATTTTTCTTCTGCAAAATTAAAGAGACATTTTCTAGGTCTGGTAATCTTTTAAGCAGTGTTGCTTGAGGAGGAAAACAATTATGTTTCTTCTTCTTTTTCTTCTTTTTTGACAGCTCAGGAAGCATCTGAAACTAAGGAAACCTTAAACCCAGAACAGTTTGAGAGGAGGTATTGTTTCCCAACAGAAGAACACAAGTAGACAAAAGAAAAGAGAGGCCTAAAAACTATTAGTGGTTTGGGTAAATCTTAAACAATATAAACAGCATGAGAATAATAATAATAAAAAAATCAAGTGTTCATTATACGAAAATCTCACTTCCGCAAATTATAATAAACTATATTTCTTAATCGTGCTTCCTAAATAGATAATTTTTCTTGTCTCCAATACTTTTTTTTGTATCGATATTCTTTGACTGTAAAAAAAGGTAAATGTTAACAGTTTATATTATATATATATATATATATATATATATATATATATATGATATATATAACTATATATATATATGATATATATATACTAATATATATATATATCTAGATATATATATGATAATATATATATATATATATATATATATAAATATATATATATATATATATATTATATATATATAGTATATATATATATATATATATATATATAGATATATATATATATATATATATATATATATTAAAATCTGCATGTATATTATACTATATATATATATATATATATATATATATATATATATATATATATATAAAGTTTCTGCAATGTTCGTTATATATATATATTTTTTTTTATTTTTTTTTATATATATATACATTTGTGTGTGTGTGCGTGCGTGCGTGTGTGTCTTTGTATGTGTACGTGTGTCTGTGTGCTTATGCATATATGCTAAAAGCATTTCTGTGGTATCTAAATCTATTTTCAGCTTTAACCATTATTTTTCTTAGGAAACGAACAGTATGCAGAAATCGCCGTATATTTTATTGTGATAATCGAGTGAGATACAGATGAAAAGATAAGGTAAAGCTAAGCTAATATTGAAAAATAACGGATCGAGAAAACCGGAGGATTGCATAATGTAAGTTATTGCAGAAACTTGATTTCTACAAACTGTACTTGATATACAGCGCTGTTCTGATCGGAGCCTCTTTAACTTGACTTCGTCATTCATCTATATTTTTTATGACTTTATTTCCTCACCATCTTTAGTCTGAATGATAATTATAGCATTTCCTCAGGCGTGAAAAAAAACAATACTAAGGAGGATGTTCATATTTCCAGTTCTAAAGTGTGGGCAGGTTATCGCTTTCTCGGGGAATAAGACTACAAACTAGTTTGCTGTTGTTGTTGTTGTTGTTGTTGTTAGGGAGGTAGGAATGGTTTAGGGAAGATCCTGAAAATGTCTGAAAAAATTGCTTCCTTTCCATTTGATCCTTGTTGTCAGTATGAGTATTAATTTCGAGGACCACTTCACTTTAAGTTAAAAATATATTTACAACTTATGCGTGAGGGGAAAATTTTGTACGCGTCCCGAGAAAGCTGGAGATCGGATCACGCCTTGTTTATACTGCAGAACTTTTAGTACATTGTTCCTAGAGCCTCATCGTGGTTCACTTCCTTAGTAATCATAGTAATATAGCTTTCGCTTCATTAATATATTTGAATATTCCTGAAACGTGACTCATATATTATAATAAAGAACATGTAACCAGTTATG
>NC_087220.1:9995761-10030761 GCF_015104395.2 Macrobrachium nipponense
ATTTTATTGTTGGGTGTATCTGGTCTTGCCTTGAGGGGGTCGGTAGAAAATTACGTTTGCTTTGTGAATTGCTTTCTCAATTTTTTGGCCAGGATACCTTAAAGACGAAAGCTGCGTACGAATTAGTTCAAATTCTTTTTCCGGGAAATCTGGGGAACAAATTCGTAAGGCTCTTAAGAATAGGTTTCTGGTTACTCTTATCTTGATGGGAATGTCGTGATAGCTAAAGTGTGAATGTATGAAGTGATAAAAATATTCTTCTTCGTCTTTTAAAATTAGCCTTATAAATATAACAGAAACAAAATAAAACTACTTGCTGAAACACATTGAGCTAGAAGCCATTGTATTGCAAAAGCCTGTTCATTTACAAGGGAACTAATGAGGTCTATAGACGAAGAATGCTCAACAATTAAATCAACATCGTTGAGCCTTTTGGCCCGAGAAGCTCGTTATATTGAGAACAAAGTGTAAAGTTTCCCGTTTGGATGAAAGACTAATGATCTGCTTTCCTGTTTTCTCAGTCAAAGTCCCACTGATTGTGAAGGAGAGAAAAGGTGTTTAATGCTGCTGCAAGGGAAAGTAACAATAGCCTTTGAGAGAATGCTCAGAGCAAGTGAGTCAACAAGATGAGAAGAAGGAAACTAGAGAAGTTTCTGAAAAACGCCGTTGTAACACCTCATTTTCTTCCCGACTATAACCTTTTCCGTCAAAAGAGTTTCCTCTTGAATAATGGCGCGCTAATAGGAACTGAAAGGGAATTTCGTAGGTGTTTCTTTCTAGACTTTCTTCATCAATGACCACTTTTAGAATAATAATAGTTCCAATTCTTTTTTCACTTTTTTTTTTTTTTCATTTTCCTTTCATAGAAAAAGCCCTTATCTAACAGCAAGTAGTGCTGCAAGGAATACAAAAATTTACTATTTAATGATTTACATGTTTATAAGGGAGCGACACAAATGGAGGTCTGTCTAGCTTGGTATAAATCTGCCTATCGTTCATATAAAATATTTGATTTTTCATAAAATACATATACACCTTTCCGACATGTACTATGGTCAGGATACAAAATTTGCATATCACTTTAATCTACTGTGACCCATGTTAGAAAATGATTACATTAGTCTATAACAACAACCATTTCTAATGGAATAAAGAATTTTTGCTTTGACTTCATGAGAGTGGGAATGACATTTCATAGCTGACAGAAGCTATTTGTATTTTGCATGAAAGGTTAATGTGGTAGCAATGTAATTAGTTGGTAACCTCTGATACAGATATGACAGTGAGTCATAATTAGGGTTTTCTCCAACAAATAAGAACAAAAAAGATAATATAAAGTTTCTCTTCAGCGTCTAGGTCTAGGGATCTGATAAGGATTCTGTTTTTTAATATTACTAATATCATTGTCAGTCAAACTTGACGTTACTTTCTCTTGATAGATTATTAAAAATAATGTTTAAATCTTTTATTTATTTATTTTTTTTATTTTGAACCCTAAGAGACACTTAGTACTTTCGGGCATACTTAATTCTATCTTTCATTATAATTTTCGGAAAGAATTTAGTTGTGCCGAAAGTGACCAGTTTCTCTAAGGGAGCAAAGGAAATAAAAATAGGTTTGAAATATTTTTAATTATCTATCAAGAGAAAGTAATGTGATCTTCGACTGACAATGATATTAGTAAAATTAAAAACACTAGAATATTATTAGATCTCTAGACCAAGACGCTGAAGAAAAAAAAAATTTACCTTTTTTATTATTTTATGGACAAAACCCTAACTTTGGCTCCTTGTCTTATCTGAATCAGACACTGGCGAGGTTACCAGCTAATGACATTGCTACCTCATTAACCTTCCATGCACCTACCAAAACCCAATTAACTTCCGTCAGCTATGTTCCATCTTCATTTCCACTCTTTTATGCCGCTATGGTATGCACATAATTGTATAAGGTCATCAGAACTATAAAATTACAGGAGCACTGACTGGCTCCGTGACACTAGAAGATTAATCATTACTACGTGAAATGTCCAAGCAAGGATGCCACTGAGTTGCATGCAAAATTCCACTAATCTTAAAAGATCACATATGGTGCATGGGGTATAGATCGAGCCCTTAAAATGAACAACACTGAGCAACATCAAAGTGGTGGAGCACTGTAAGCAAGTTTTAAGCTCCCCTGGGATCTCGGATTTGGAACTTAGAAAAAAACGTTGAGTGGCACTGTTGAACTACTGAAAGAGTCACACAACGAAAAAGGTCTACACGAATCTGCAAAGCAAAATTACCCATGCATGTAACTGCCAAAAGTTCCAAACCCTATTGGATCTATACCACCCAAAGTAACGATTAATAGTAGCTTAATGAACTTTATAATAATTCTTTCCACAAGTCGAACGGACTTGATAAGCTTAAGTGTTAACCTTCCAAATACCTACAGAATATTGAACGAGCCCTGAAACGTTTGAGTTCAACAATGTTTGATCACCTAAGAAAAGCTCCTGCATACCAGGGGCATAAGAAATCATCACGTACATACATGAACACCTCCTTGTGCAGCATTACCCTTCAGAGCAAATATCTCTGTAAACCTTATTACCAGACTTATTTGTATTATTTGTCCTTGTTCTATTAATGTAAGTCAGTTAATCTCCGTGCACTACTACAAAGGAATTCTGAAGTGCAATATATTTATTTAATCAAGGGTACTATCGCATATATCTTGCTTTACAACCAACTTCGTAATATAAATACTTATAAATATGGTCAATCTATGAAAGACTATTGTACATTTTCTTATGCATATAAGAGGAGGACCTACAGGTCGTTAATATGCAACCACCCAAAACCACTTTTCTCTAAACTTCTTGTTTAATATTAGATCAATACTAGTATTCAATGAGATGAAACCACGCACGTACGTTTTTATCAAACCTATTTATAATAACTATTTAAACTTCTATGAATATTAACTTGAACTATACGAGTACTCATTGTAGACCTATATCTATGAGGAAGATTCCTACATAAACATCACCATTAGCATGATAATATTCACCAAATAACGTATATAAAATAACTAAATCCTCGGAGACCAGCAAGGCATTTATACTTCACTATATTTAGAATAATTCTTCTGTCCTCGAACTAAGATACAATAACTCTACGCTTGGTCACTTACGGATTCAAAAAAATAAAAGGAATCGTTTCACCTCTAGCCTATTACCAAAAGACTTGAAGACTACTGCAGACACCACAAATCATATATAAATATAAAAATCATAAATCAGACTTCGAACTTCGGACTACAAACTACACCCTGTAAACTGCACCCACGATGTACTGTCAAAATAACATTCGGACAATAGGATATGCAGACATTTAGGATAAAAAAAAACACTACCTAATCAAGAAAACAATGTCTATCATATTATCTGATCGCCAACCTCATAAAACCATATGCAAAGGTTCCGTTTAGGAATGAGGTGAAAAACTTTGGAAAAAATCACTAAGTGGTCCATGAATATTAGAAGAATTACGCCATAGCTTTATATATAAAAAGCTTGGCACTGTACAAGGAATGAAATGCAACTAAACTTAGTTTTGCACGAAAAGCTATGGTAACCTGGACTTATGTGTCATGACAGCAAAAAATCACAAAACTGACTCTTGTTTACATTGATGTACCTAAAAATATTACTGGAACTTAATTTGTCTTTTTCTGTTACTTTATGAGCTCCCTCTCTGTAAGGAGCAGATATCCCCTTACCTAGTAATAAGCCTCCCGCTTTTTTCCCTCCTTGAACTTTTTTTATTATTTTCGTTGAACTTAGGCTTGTTGAACTTTATAAGAAAAATTAATGTGACCATTTATCTATTATTGACTATTTCTATTAGATTATACAAGAGGACACTATTTTTTTTACAGTTGCCTTAAAATAATATGCATGCTGACTAGTCTGGAATATCAGTTTTGTATGAGATCGAATAATTACGGGTTGGACATTTTTTTTATTTTTTTTACGTTGTGGTGATATTTGTTCTTTTGGTTTTGTGAAGATTATACCTTTAACATATTGTCATGAACTATCAGATTTCTAGCCCACTTTTTTTCTGGCTGGTGTTTAAGATGAAAATACTTAACCAACGAACATTCTTTGATATAAAAATATTCAAATTTTCATCCCAAATTACGGTGGCAAATGCCATGTATCGAAAAAATACCTAATTTTCCCGCATGACTTCCTATCCCCATTGATTAGCCAATTATCATGAATTATCAATAACTGAGTGACTGATGATCTCGTCATTAGGGTGGGTAGTATCCTTATTCCAAATGAGAATGTCACGATTAGCGTAGTTACTCATTTAAAATGGTCGTCCCGTAATTAGGCCGTAATTGCCACAGAGAAAACCTCCAGCAGAACGAAGGGAACGCTTTTGAAATGGAAATGCAACGATAAAATTGTCTGAAATCAGTTGTATTATATATAATAAAAACACTATTAGTTGTATATTGAGGAGATGCTCCTCTGAATTTAACATAACATTGTGAAAATATTTAGAATAATACTCAGATATTTTTTATAAAATTCATTGGGCGTCGAATTCCTAGTTATATTAAAGCTATTAGCGACTTGGAATCTCAATTTGCTATTTATTTAAAACTATATCGATTTTGAAATGGTTCATAACTAGTACCAAATCACTACAAGTATAATATTTAGACACAGTAACTTGTAATAACACGAGAGATGTTTTGTGAGGTTATCAAATTTCATAGAACCCAGAACTCCCAGGTCCCCCAAGATTACTATGTCGGTATACACGGAATACACAAATACTTTGATCCACCAAGAAATTGAGGGAATGACAATAAATTCAGCCTTACAATGACCATTTCACACCGCATAAAAACAAGAATTCTTAGACATAACAAGGAATAAAGGGTCACGAGGAATTCTTATTTCAAAAAGGAAAATGAGATAATCTTCGGCTACGTCTCGCAAATTGCCCGACTGAGGACGGTAAGTGGGTAGGCGCAGGCAAGAAACGGCAACTGTAACTGAATTATTGACTCTTTTGTGCTAAACAGAGTTTCGAAAAGATTCGATGAAACCTCACCAGGAATTCAGTAATCAAAATAGCCAGACGAAAGGATAGATCCTCCCCAAAGAGATAATTAGGTGTTGTAATACAAGTTGAGTGAAGTCAGGATTGGACGCAAACTGTATAATGAAAAAAAAATGTCTACAAGGTTAATCTGAAGATTCGTAGTTCCGATGAAATAACATATATTTTTTCTCATAGTAACTTCCTAACAGCAATCCGCTATTGAGAAAACGTTCGCTGTGTATATTATCTTAGGATATTCTTTTTCTCCCTAGAAGAAATGGCGCAAAAAAAAAAAAAAAAATGTCAGACATACGATTTTTAAAATGTAAATTCTTATGGGTTTGCTGACACACCTACGTACCCTGTATTTTGAGATCATTTCTTTCCAGAATCTCTTTCACACCATCTATCCAACGCTTCGTTTTTCTTCCTTTCCTTATTGCTCCTGACACTATCTTCACCAACTATTTCCAACTTTTTGCCAATTCTACATTTCTTTCTTAGCAAGGAGAACACCAAGGATAAGAAATGAGATAGGATTAAAGTGTGCGAAGTGCAAAATTACAGAATGTGGTCGAAAGAATGTTAATGACTTTAGGAAGGTGAGTAAAAAATGAAACTAGCGAGTGATGTAACGAGGAAATGAAGAATGTATAAAAGTAAAAAGGAGGTTATTTAATATGCAAAGGTAGAAAATGGGAAGAGCGTTTACACGAACGTATAAGTAACGAGAAAGTACTTGCTGAGAGACAGGATAAAAGACAGTAAGGTATCTCTAAACAAAAGATTCAAAAGAAAACACGTCGGAGAGAATAGTTTGGAGATCTTTCGAATGTGAAAGTCAGGAGAGAGGCAGAAGTGATTGAGACAAGAATTGAAGGAGTAATCATAAATTTGAGAATGCTTTTGAAAGTTGCTATTGAGGAAGTATGGAGGGGAATTAAGAGGTTGAAAATAGAACGACCCCGTAAGTCAATGGATCACACGATATTTGTGACCAAGCTATGAAAGGTATGATTTAATGAGCGAAAGATTCCAGAGGTATGGGTGAGGAGGCATAATTGGTATTATATGAGGTGAAAGGTGATAGCAAGGATGTCAGGGGAATAACTTTACTCAAATCCCAAGAAGGGTCACTCACACTTAAGTGATTTGTGTCCCTTTCCCTGTTATAATATGGTCCCATACTAATTTAGCAAACAGCCATTAAAGTGAGAACTCGCGGAAATTGACTCGTGTTTTGGGGTATCTTCTTCTCTTAACTCTAACCTCACCTCGCCCCTTTTTTTACCTGATGTAGTTCCTTAGCCTAACGTCCCCGTCTCCACCTCTTCACACCTACATGACGACACTTATCCTCTCGACCCACGGGCACCTCTATTGCTTGCTGTGTTTTCGCTCCTCTCTGCCAGCGTTCAAATGTGTATTTCAGGCTCCAGTAGACGATTAGCGGCAAAGATGAAGGACCCGAGACGAATCGCTCCCTCAAGGAACGGGGAATTTGTTTTGCAAACAACAGTATTTAGTTTGGACATGGTAACACCTGTCCTAAAACTCAGGTATAAATACGACCTAACATGGCCCATTAAATTGCATTTGATTGTGAATAGTAAGATACGGCATACTAACCTAAACTGGAGATATCACTCTGATAGTGATTAAGTACTTGCGGTAGTCTGTTCTGCTCTTCGACTGCAGTTCTGTCGCGGTACCCTATAAACGAAATTGGTCTTGGGCTTGAGGAATCTGACTACTGCTCTCCTTGAATATCATCTTGAAGCTGCAGTAGCTAGTATTATCAAGAATTGTGTATTGAGACTGCCTACTAGTCTGATTGTTTGGTTTGGTTCTTGAATGATGGAGAATTGATTTTTAAACTCTTTGGTGAAGCTCTGCAAGTGACCCACGTCAATTGGCCGACAACCTGGTACGGATTACGCCCGTCTTTCTCTTCACCCCTGTAACTAGCACTCATTCCTATTTTCAGCAGTATTTTCTCTTTTTATTCCATTCGTGGATTTCCACCTCCCTATGAGACCAGATTGTATTTTGTGTGATAAAACTATAACGTTGATTCAATTTTGCTACTCTAAAATAATGTTTAAGCTTAAAGAATTTTATGTAATATAGAAGAATTTATCGTCTTGAGAAATCTTACATTTTGCCTTGTAACTTGCTTAACAATTAGCAGCATTTCATGCAGGAATACGTTGTAGATTCGTGTAGACTGCCCCGTTGTGTGCCTGCCCCTGTAGACCAACAGTGCCTCTCACTCAACTCTGCCAGTGCCAAATTAGGATACCATATCCCTGTTTACCAGCGACTCTCAAGCTCGCTTACAGTGCTACATCACGTAGTGTTATTGTGCATTGCTAATTTTAGTTCATGATATGTATTCTTATGTCCATATTTAACTTTGTAGGACAAGTGATTGCTTGCATTTTGGTGGCATTTTGCCTTGCTATTGTGAACACTAGAAGTAACGTAATCAGTGCCATAGAGCCAGTTAGTGGTCCTGTAATTGTATATCTTCTGATTTCCCTTTTAGAAGTTATATTAATTTATGAATAGAGTACGTGTTACATTTAGTCCTTATCTTGGTTAATGATTTGGTTATTTTAAAGCTGTGTACTCTTACCTTTTCTGTTCATAGTCTGCATGCCAGAAGTCAGCAATTGCATAGATTGCGCACAAGGAAATAATCTTGAAACTTTTTTTTTTTTTTCTTGTAACTTTGCATTAATCCTTGCATTGTAACTATGAATATATATATATATATATATATATATAATTATATATATATATATATATATATATATATATATATATATATATATATATATATATATATGTGTGTGTGTGTGTGTGTGTGTGTGTGGTGTGTGTGTGTGTGTGTGTGTGTGTTTGTGTTTGTGGGTGTGTGAGCATTACTCAGTTATAATCCATTTAGGGAAAATGAAAAATGTAAACTGTTTATACAGCTCAGCAGTTTCGTCCGCAAATGGCCCTCTTCTTGGAGCGTTTATTAAGGAAAGAAAAGATTTGATGATGTGTGTACCCGAAAAAGGTCTTGAATCTTGAAACATTAAACATCGTTACGAAAAACTAGTAGTTTAAATTAAGAACACTTCCTTCATGTATATGACATTTATTACTCTAATGAATGGATAATTTATTTTTCCCATCTTTCATTAAGGCTGGCAAGCCTACGGTTAGTGAGGGGTCCGATACCTCTTCCTTTCTCCTTTATTTCCCTTTTTATTTAAAGAATGTTTCCTAATTGTTTGTATATATTCATTTTAAATGAACAATTAGACAAGCTGTATAACAGCTGAAAATACTTCCTAAAAACTATGCAACTGTTCCTTTTTCCCTATTTCATAGAACCTAATAAATTCGGCCTCCACAAACTTCATCTTGTTCTTTGAATGAATTAAAAAAAAATATATTAGAAATGCCCAATGACCCTGTGCTGGATTTTCTCGTATACTGTACATGTAAACACTCGTTTTCATGAGCAAAGAGACTTTTTCTTGAAAATTTTTTTTGAAAATATTTGCTTTATCAGAGATTTTTAATTGAAAGAAAATCCTAAGTGATATTCACACCACAGGGAAAGCGCTGTTAGTGCAACTATCAAAGTGAACTGTAGTCATCATTAAAACGTGTTTGCAGGGTCCCTTCTGCCGCTTTTTGTGCACAATTGTTAGTCCTTTATTGAACTTCCAGTCCCATTTCCTTTCATCAGTCTTGCAGTCCACACCTCTTGTTACTTCTCAGTGCAGCTGTCTTGTACGCCGTGCGCTGTCATGAACTGTATTAGTTTGAGTATACGAGAAAATTTAGCATAATAGTCTGGCACATGCGTAGTTTAGACCTTATGTTGCGTGTAGGAGACAAGATATGAACTGATTCCCTTCACTGAAGGACCAATTCAACAATTGCTTTGTAAAATTTGGTCCCTTGCGGAGAGTATCGAATGGTTATCTTTAACGGAAAAAAAAATCATCACTCATTTCTGTTCGCACAAAAAGAAAATTTGAGAAGCTTCAGTTCAGCCATCTTGAATCAAAATTGTTTATAGGTTACAGTTAAATCGTTGAGGCTCTTGGCTTTTATTAAAATAGCAGAGACCTGCCCGTTGGCACACAATGGTAAGATTCAAAACATAAACCACAGGTAATGCAATGACTTTCTTACAATGCTGATCATTAATAACTAGGCATGATTTGCTGTTATCTATGCTTGGTTGCACCTAATTCACAGCCTCTTCCACATGAGACCTGTTTTACTTCACATTTAGAAAAGACCGAAACTAATATTTGAGTTTCATAACAGTTTTTTAAATTTTTTTAATGCAAAAACTAGATTATTTTTTTAAAAAAACTGCGAGGCTTGCCACATATTATGAGAAATGCTCTATCTTTAGATAAAATAATTTTTCAAAGCCTTTAGAGGTGATTTATATTTGTCATTATTTTTAAAGTCTCGAAGACATTCTCAGAGTATATGTGGGGATCGTCCACTATATCTATCAAAGGAGGAATATTATTCTTATTTATATGGCAAATGAAACAAAAGTCTGCACAATTCCTCTACTCCCCCTGAAAAAATATGAAATATTAGTGAAGGAATATTTTCTAATAATCATGCAAGCGAAAAGCCAAAACTTACAAAATATAAATGCGAGGGATAGTTATTCATATAAATAATAAACTTGCTTAAGTGAGCACTGCCTAAAGAACTAACTTCATTCTGAATGCAAACTCAAATGTTATCACTGAAAAGAGGACAGATAGAAATCCTTCCCTCCATCTCAAAGCATTCGTTAATCCCGAACTTCTCGTGGATTTTCTGTCCTCGCTGGGAATTGAATAACAGATTCCTAATCTCTTTGATGTTGATTTGAATAAATTCTGGTTTTTTCCCGAACGAAATTTAATGAGATTTGACTTTAAATTTGGTATCTAATGGATGTCCCTGGACCGGAACTGGTTTCTGAGGAATAACTGCCGATGCTACAAATGTATATAACGCTGTCCTTTTTTTTACTACCAATAAATGAAGCAATTTATTCAGCTTATCTCAGTAGGTTCTTTTTGCTAACGTTACACATACAAAAATTTTCCTTCTCTGACTTCTTGCATTATGTCCGTCTGAGAGAAAAGGTGCTTTCAGCAACCCGCCTCTGCCATTCAGACAGTTTTATACTTTGCAGATAAAATAAATAATGGTCTTACATTTCAGTTATCTCATAAGGGTACATGAGTGTGAGTGTTCTTGGAAAATCTTTCTGGCCACTAAAGAGTGCTCTGTTAATCGTAAGTGCTGCTTCCCTTGAAGCAGTGTATTTATACTAAGAATCACCGAACATTTTCCCGAGGCAGAGTTGGTATAATCAGGCCATTTTACTTTGATTTTTCATGGTCATAAGCGTAAGAAGATATGACTTTTTTTTTTCTTGTAACTGAGCTACTGCTATGGTCTAAGGAGTCGGGAAGAATAATGGTTCGTCGGTAAAATGAGGAATAGGACAGTGTTTTTCTAAAGTATCAGTCTTAGAGCATATCGATGGAGGTGTATGGCAGAATTTTTGGGGAAAAAGTAACTTTATGAAGAAAATGGGCTACATCAGGAAACATTCTGATAGAATTTCTCGGAATGTGGCTTGGAGTTAGAATAGGGATTAATGACGTTGGGATTGATTCAACGCTTTTATAATAACAGAAATACTGGCTTAGAATATGAAGTATATAAGCAACTGGTTCTGTGTAAAAATGGGTCTTAAAGAAGGCTGCCTCGTTTCTCTGGCTGTTTAGTAATTCTAGATGTGAAGGAAAGGGCATATAATACACGTTGCATATTTCTTTGAATGGAGCTATGAGCTTTTAATATCTGTTTATTGTTATTATTTTTCTTTTTTTCATTTATTTATTTATTTATTTATTTTTTTTATTTTTATTTTTTTGCTCTATAACAGTCCTCTAATGCGACTGGGTGGTATTTATAGTGTGGGGTTCCGGTTGCATTCTGCCTCCTTAAGAGTCCATCACTTTTCTTACTATGTGCGCCGTTTCTAAACAGAAGAAATACGATATGCAAGTATATCAGATCAGCAAAGAAAATCAATAGTCTCAAATTCCTTTACATACGTGGACTGAGAGAGAGAGAGAGAGAGAGAGAGAGAGAGAGAGAGAGAGAGAGAGAGAAATGAAAATAATTTTCCCTATTAAAGATTATTTTCTTTAAATTATTTGATGAGATATGATAGGCAATATAAAAATGTAAAAGTGTTATGCCAAGTTAATAGTAATTCATTAAAATTTGGGAAAAAAATATCTAGAAGTAAAAAGGAATTTTCTGTATGATTAAGCTTAAAAGATATAAGACACAATTTTCCGTAGTAAACACCAGTAGTTCTCAAATATGACTTGAATTTGCAGCCTTGAAACTAAGTCCAGAGATTGATCAGAAACAGACAAAAAGTATATTATTTGGGGGATGTAATCTTAAGTTAAATCTTATCGTTGTTCAATGCTTCTAATTTACAGTGAATCGTTTTCTAACTTCGTGTGTTGTGTTGGCCGCTTTTTTTTCCCTTGGATGGTATACCTCTTGCTTTATTATTGACAATTAATGTACATTCATGGAATACAACTTGCAATACGAAGGTCCCCGGTGCTAATCTGAGTTGTCGTAATTTTGCCCGAGTAGTTCCCCATCACACAAAGATGGTGAGAGTGAAACATTTATGTAAAAAGAAAAAAAAAATCCTTCACGATTTTCGTTCCTTCACTACCTCGTCAGTTCATTTGCTTAGGAATATACAATTTTCGTCTCTCGCTGAGGTGTACGTAATTTTTATTGATGTTTTTCTTAGGTTTTATATCTTACATGAACTCTCGTGATTTCTGGACATTATGACGCTTCCGTTTTAATATCTGGGTGTATACTAATGAAAAATCAAGTCCTAAATTCAAGATGCTCCCAATACTGTCTTTGAAAAAACAAGGTTTAATAATATTCTCCAATGCACTGATAACTCGTGGCTACCTTGTATATATGAGGAAAGTAAACCAGAGGAGTAATACATTACTTTTATTTGATTTTTGCGTTATTTTATACCTAAAAAAAGACAGAATCTATGCGACAAGTGATCAGAAACTGAGAGGTAAAAAAAACGTAAATTACATTACTTGTAAAGAATATCTTCATAACATGTTACATGTTCTTTATTATAAGACATAATTCACGTTTCAGGAATATTCAAATATAGTAATCAAGCGAAAGCGATATTACTATGATTACTAAGGAAGTGAGCCACGAAGAGGCTCTCTGAACAATGTACGAAAAGCTCTGTGGTATAAAGAAGGTGTGATCCGATTTCCAGCTTTCTCGGGACGTGTAAAAAATTTCCTCACACGGAAAAGTTGTAAACATTATATTCTTAACTTAACATGAAGTGGTCTTCGAAATTAATACTCATACTTAATACTACTCATACTGACAACAAGGATCAAATGAAAAGGACACAAATTATCAGTTGTAAGTGGAAACAAAATAATTTAACAGAAACAAAGCCTAAATTCAGTACACCAAATGAATTACAACTGGTTAAAATCTACCGGTCAAATAGAACCTTCTTTCACCAACGAAAATTACAATAGATACGCTATATCTTATTACAAACAATTCTTTTCTACTATTTAACATGCGCATTATACACTTTTTACACTTTCACTATAGTGGATAAATCATAAGTATCCTGTCCTAAAATTCCTGTATCTTTAACTCAACACGAAACAACGTTTTCAGACCTTTTCAGGATCTTCCCTAGACCATTCCTAACTACCCTAACAAGAACAACAACACAACAACAACAAAACTAGTTTTGTAGTCTTACTCCCCGAGTATGCGATAACCTACCCACACTTTAGAACAGTAAGTATGAATTTAGTGCTTGTTATGGAGACGAGCGTTGAACTATTGCAACATCCTCCTTAGTATTGTTTTCTTTCACGCCTGAAGAAATGTTATAATTATTCTTTAGACTAAAGATGGTGAGGAAATAAAAGGCATAGAAAAAATATAGATGAAAGACGAAGTCAAGTTAAAGAGGCTCCGATCATAACGATGCTGTATATCAAGTAAAGTTTGAAGAAATCAAGTTTCTGTAATAACTTCCATTGTGCAATCCTCCGGTTTTCTCGATCCTTTATTTTTCAATCTTGACTTAGCTTTACCTTATCTTTTCATCTGGATCTCCTCGACTATCACAATAAAATCTACAGTGATTCATGCATGCTTTTCGTTACATAAAACACTAATTGGTAAAACTGAAAATGAATTTAGATACCACAAAAATGTTTATATATATACATAATGTACACGCACTCACACACACACATACACACACACACACACACACACACACACACACACATATATATATATATATATATATATATTATATATATAGATATATATATATATTATATATATATATATATATATATGTGTGTGTGTATATATATATATATATATATATATATATATATATATATATATATATATATATATATATATATATATATATATATATGTGTATATATATATATATATATATATATATATATATATATATATATATATATATATATATATATATATATATATATATATTGACAATTATATTTGACCATTTCCGTTATCATTTGCCCTTTTTGTATCAAAAGAATTTCGATACAAAGAAAAAGTATTGAAGAAATTAGAAAGATTACCTATTTAGGAGGCGCGATTAAGAAGAAAAGTAGTTTGTTATAATTTGCGGAAGTGAGAGTAAGAATATTAAAATACGATTTTCCTGTGAGGAAGATTAGTTTTTTTTTTTTTTCATTCTCTTACTGGTTAATTTGTTTAAGATTTTTCCAAACCCCAAAAAAAGATGAAGAAGAAGAAGAAGAAGAAGAAGAAGAAGAAGAAGAAGAAGAAGAAAAAAAAGAAGAAGAAAAAATCCCTCCTCAAGCAACACTGCTTAAAGATTGCCAGACCTAGAATGTTTCTCTAATGTTGCAGAAGAAAAATGGAATACTTTTGCAAAAGAAAAATAGCCACTTTCACAGGCGCTAAAAGACCATTTCGTTTTCATTTCCCTGAGCGAATACCTTTACTATTTGGAGAAGACTGCACTCCTTCAAGGATAGGGAGATATTTATTGAAGAAAAACTAACCCCAACATTTTACCTCTAGTCCTTTCGTTATTCCCGTCTTGATAATTTCACGCAGTTCTCCTTTCTTTCTATTCCTTTCCTTCCGTCTTCAAAAACCTCAAGTGGTGATATTCATGGAGTAAAACACGATGGAAAAATTGTTATTCATAACCAAAAAGTACACTTTCAAGTAATAGCAACCGACATTATCCACCCATGATTAGATTTTTTTTTTTTTTACTTGATAATGGACCCTTTGAGCTTCGGAATTGTACAATGGTCGCTAGACTAAGGACAAACTGTTGACGGAATAAAAAGTGTTACGTAATTAACGTTCCATATTAGCGTCGATTTTATCTAGAATAAAGCTATCATCACCCTTTTTGACATCTACAGATTCAACTATATATGGTTTGACCTCCGTAATTCAGGGGTAATATTCCAGAGAATAATGGATGAAATATTCAGGAACCTTCCATTTTGAATGATATATGTGGACACCATGGCAATATTCAGACCAAACTTAAAAGAACTCCTTAAACATGTGAAAGAAGTGCTAAAAAGACTAAAGGAAAATGGTTTAATAGTGCGAGAGAATAAGTGCGAATTGAGAAAGAAACATTGAAGTTTACAGGACACAAAGCAAGCCAAGACAACATTACCATAAAAATTTAAAACAAAAACAGAATTCCCAAACCAACAACAGTGAACTTAGGGCAATAGTTCTAGGGACTTATAAATTAGTATCACCGTTTTATCTCAAACATTCCAAAAATAATGAGACCCTATATCAATGTTTAAAAGGAAACAAAAACAAAATTAAAGAGTGCTGATGAACAAGATAATGCATTTAAATTAGCATAACAACACTGATGTTTCCTTTACCCCACACTGATTACAAACAAATGCAAGCAATATGGTGATGTGGACTGTACTCGAGCAGGACATTGATGATGGTAGCAGAAATACTCGACATTTGACTGGGAACTTCTTGAAGTCCACAGTGCAGTCAAAACACTTCCCAATAATTTATGATCAAGTGGCACTGAAAGTAATTGATAAAGATCCAGACCACCAAGGCACAACACAGAGGGTACGCCCTTCACGAATTCAAACAGACGCGCTGGTCAATGAGTCAACAACGACACCTGTCACCAATAGCTGAATATTCCTGCACCATCAAGTATATGCCTGAATGGTTCATCAAACACTGTGGTGGATGCCCTATCCAGAAACTGTCCCAACATCATCCAGCTCGGGTTACCTTGTCTCGAAATAGCAGAGGTACAGAAGGATGATGAAGATGGAGAGACCTGTGAATCAACAAAGAAACGGCGACCATCACCTGCAAAATGGGTACTGGGCAACCACAACCGTATTTGCCAGAGTGTCTAAGAAAGAAAGTTTTTGGCCCCACCACAACAACCTGTCCAAGCTGTCAGGCTGAGCAACCTCCGGGATGATAGCAGAACAGTTCATTTGGTGCAGCATACAAAAGGACGTGAAGACGTTGGCAAGACAGTCCATCCCATGGCAAACAGCGAAAGTCACAAGGCACACTGAGAGCACGATAGGAGAGTACAAAACACCGACCTGATGACTTGCCCACATACACGTCGACATAGTGGGACCCCATCCGTGGAGAGCTGCGCCAAAGCCCTTAATTACTAGGTCATCAGGACCAGCGTTCCACAGATCATCCCCAGTGACAGAGGTGGCAACTTTACCTACATCTTGCGGAACACCCTTACTGATAACCTGGGAAAAAAAAAAATCACACAATGGCCTACAACCCTGAAACAAACAGAATTATCGAGAGGCTGTACAGATCACTGAAAGTCTCTAACTGCCAGATGTCAGGGAGATATTTGTAGAAAGAATTGCCGTGTGTTCTGCCTGGGTTAAGATAAACACCATACGAAGCATTCAGCCATCTCCAGCAGAAGCCCTGTATGGCCAAGCACTGACATTGACAGCAGACACTTTCCTAAAAAAAACAGAAGTCCGACAAGAACATCCGGCACAAGAAAGGCGATGGAAAAACTTTTACCAGCCAAAACGACATACAAAGCAAACAGAAAAGTGTTCATCCCAAAAGACTTAAAGAACGTGAAATATTCGTTCTTCCATGTTGATGCACACTTACCCCTTCTCTCCCCAGCATGCTCCGGTCCACATAGAATTCTTTAACACAGCCGAAAACGAATCAGACGACGTTTGAGGGAAGGATGACATGGGTTTTGACTGACTGAAACCAGCGTACATGCTGGATGCTAGCCCACAGACATTAGGGTCTCCTGGGGGGATGTACTTTCGCCCCACGTAGAGCAACCATGTGGCTTACCTGCCATTAAATAAACTTTCACCTCGTGGAAGGAACCACAGAGTCACCATGAGGCAAGGAGAAAACACAAATCCTCAAGACCATGTTTTGTGTAAAAATTTCCAGCAATGTTATCTCCAGATGTCATATATTGTTATCATTCTGTACATAGGAATATCGAACACTCAGTCATATATACTTCTTTTATATTCATATGTTTTATTATTGTATGTTTGATTTTTCCCATCTGTCCAAAAACACAGATGCCTCGATTTAATCAGTGCACACCCTTCTTTGTAAACTTTAACTGAATAAATTAATTGTATCCTGACCTGCACTTTTGCTTGTACCTCACACACTTCTTCTAGCGTCCCCTGCTTATTTTTGCACGGAAATTATTTAAGAAGAGGATGAACTACTATTATGATTGATTTCTTTTTTTTGGTAGACAAAATTAAACCAATTCTGTTATGATCAGTTACTGAAATCCCGAATTCCTAAGGATGATTTTGCTATCCAACGTAAGCGTCTCAACATCAGTTTCATTTTCAAAATTCTGGAAAGTGTTCGTCGATTCATCTCTGTGATATTACTCACATCTCACAGGAGTTGCTACAGTACCTACATTTAATGGTTTACAGTTTCCAATTAAGCATCCGTATGATGTCCAAAGATTCGAGGTAATCCCCAATATTTGACATCATTCAAGGTAGTAATTTCTACAGTTTTTGTTAACAGAATTTTCATTATTGTACATCTGATGCTGTTACTCGTACATTCCCTGGAGAAATTCGGGTGTTTCTTATGTATTTATAGAAGCATTTATCACAAGTCGATAAATACAATATCGTATTCATTTAATAGTTTGCTAGAGATTTCACTAACCGTATGTTGCTTTGACGGCCAAAAGGCACAATATACTCTTGTGATTATTTCTATTTTATTTTAGGAAGTTCGTTTTTAGACTGAACGAAGAAAGAAGGGTTTGTTTGTCATATATATATATCTATATATATATATATATATATATATATATATATATATATATATATATATATATAATATATATATATATATATATATATATATATGTAGATGCACGTGACTTCATTAAATAAGCAAATACCAAAGGAAAATGATAGTCAGAAATTCAAGCGTTTTCGTCTTTACTAAGACATTGTCAAGGAGCGAATGAAATACAATTGTAGAGAAAGGTCTCAGATACACAACAAAATCAAGAATACCAAATGGTTAATTGTCAAAAGGGTGAAAATTAAAAGAGATAATCCAGGATTATCGGATATCACACGGTCACAAACCTAAACAGACTTGACCCTAACCGAAATTACAAAGTATTTTTAAAGTCCAAAACATGTAAAAACTGAATATATTAATTTTGTTGCTTATATTTATCTACAAATTTTTCATAGTGAAAGCATCAAGTTTAAATAAACCAAGACTTAAATTTAGAACTTTTCTATTATTTGACTTGATGAAACAAGATTCAATGATATATCTTTTAACGGTGTCATTACATGGGATTAAGGCTCTTGCTGACTCCAGTTAATAGGATGATCTAAATCTCTCATATGTACGAATAATGCATTCGATATTTGCCTAGTTCTCACAGAATATTGGTGCTGTTTGAGATATATAATATATATATATATATATATATATATATATATATATATATATATATATATATATATATATATATATATATATATATATATATATATATATATATATATATATATATATATATATATATATATATATATATATATATATATATATATATATATATATATATATATATATATATATATATATATATATATATATATATATATATATATATATATATATATATATATATATATATATATATATATATATATATATATGACTGGTAAAAGTGTTCTGTAACAACAGAATTCCATCTAATAAAAGGAGCCCATAAAAACACCAAAATGTAAGAGAGAAAGTACTATATTTCAGAGACTGCTGTCTCTCTCTTCAGGTATATGAATGAGAAAAGTTTACAGAAAAGGTGGTATTTATACCAAGAGATTCGTCCACAAGTAAGCCAATTTAGGTCACCCCCGCTGATAATCTTCCTTTAATCTTCTTAAGCGTTGGTTGAATGAACACTGCGTCGACGATGTCCGATGTCCAATTCCCTTTTGAGATGTTCATTACCTGCTTCTCTTTTATTAAGGCCGATTCCATCATTTGACTCTTGTACCGGCAGTTGCTGCTATAAATTACACGTGACATATTCCAGTTTATTCTATGGTTATGTTCATTTATATGATTGAAAATAGCCGAGTTCTGTTGTCCATACCTAACTGACCGTTTGTGTTGTATTAATCTCTGGGGAAGTGATTTACCTGTAAATCCGATGTAAGATTGGTCACAGTCCTGGCATGGGATCTCATATACCCCAGAGTCTTTGGGCGATGTCTTTTGTTGGACGTTAATCAGGGATTTGGCTAAGGTATTTGGGTAGGTAAATGCAAAAGGGTTGGATTTCCCAAGGGTGTGAGTTACTCTCTTAATCATCTCCAGGTGGGGAATTTTTATTTTATTGTTGGGTGTGTCTCTGGTCTTGTCTTTAGGGGGTCGGTAGAAAATTACGTTTGCTTTTTGAATTGCTTTCTCAATTATATGGTCAGGATACTTTAAAGATGAAAGTTGCTTGCGAATTAGTTCAAATTCTTTTTCCAGGAAATCTGGGGAACAAATTCGTAAGCCTCTTAAGAAAAGGTTGCTAGCTAGACCTATCTTGATAGTATTGTCATGATAGCTAAAGTAGTGAATATATGAAAGTGAGAACGTTGGTTTTCTGTATATGGTAAATTTGTATTCTGTCGTGTCTCTGATTATTAAAACATCAAGAAAAGGAATTTTGTTGTCTGTTTCCCATTCAACTTTAAATTTGATGCTGGGCACTAATGCGTTTAATTTTGAGAGGAATTCATTAAAATTACCCCACTTATTATCCCAAATGTTAGTATGTCATCCACGTATCTCATCCACAGCATGTTTTTGGGTTTTATTGCATTTATTACTGTAGTTTCAAAGTATTCCATGTACAGATTGGCTAAAATAGGACTTAAAGGACTACCCATACTACACCCGAATTTTTGCTTGTAGAATGATTCCGAATGAAAATACGTTATTAGATGCACATAATTCAACTAACTTTACTATTTTGTCAAGTGCCAAAGGGAAATGATCTGAATAGGGGGATAATTTTTCCAACGTTCTCACTTTCATATATTCACTACTTTAGCTATCATGACAATACTATCAAGATAGGTCTAGCTAGCAACCTTTTCTTAAGAGGCTTACGAATTTGTTCCCCAGATTTCCTGGAAAAAGAATTTGAACTAATTCGCAAGCAACTTTCATCTTTAAAGTATCCTGACCATATAATTGAGAAAGCAATTCAAAAAGCAAACGTAATTTTCTACCGACCCCCTAAAGACAAGACCAGAGACACACCCAACAATAAAATAAAAATTCCCCACCTGGAGATGATTAAGAGAGTAACTCACACCCTTGGGAAATCCAACCCTTTTGCATTTACCTACCCAAATACCTTAGCCAAATCCCTGATTAACGTCCAACAAAAGACATCGCCCAAAGACTCTGGGGTATATGAGATCCCATGCCAGGACTGTGACCAATCTTACATCGGATTTACAGGTAAATCACTTCCCCAGAGATTAATACAACACAAACGGTCAGTTAGGTATGGACAACAGAACTCGGCTATTTTCAATCATATAAATGAACATAACCATAGAATAAACTGGAATATGTCACGTGTAATTTATAGCAGCAACTGCCGGTACAAGAGTCAAATGATGGAATCGGCCTTAATAAAAGAGAAGCAGGTAATGAACATCTCAAAAGGGAATTGGACATCGGACATCGTCGACGCAGTGTTCATTCAACCAACGCTTAAGAAGATTAAAGGAAGATTATCAGCGGGGGTGACCTAAATTGGCTTACTTGTGGACGAATCTCTTGGTATAAATACCACCTTTTCTGTAAACTTTTCTCATTCATATACCTGAAGAGAGAGACAGCAGTCTCTGAAATATAGTACTTTTCTCTCTACATTTTGGTGTTTTTATGGGCTCCTTTTATTAGATGGAATTCTGTTGTTACAGAACACTTTTACCAGTCATATATATATATATATATATATATATATATATATATATATATATATATATATATATATATATATATATATATATATATATATATATATATATATATAATATATATATATATATATATATATATATATATATATATAAGGCCTAGGGTTTTTGATTGATAATATATTGCCTATGGAATGTGGAGAACAGTGAGAAGCAACGACCTGTGAAAGCTGATGAATGAGTATTCTATGGGTGACGTGAGATAAAACTGCTTAGTTAGACAAGTCAATGCACGACAGTTAATTAACTCTTCTCAAAGTGCCTTTGTGAAACTGGATGCAGCTAGAATCGTGAGGCGCTAACGAATTGTGTGTTCGTATGTGCGTGTGCGCCTCTTTCTGTTAATAATGTTGAATACCCGAGTCTATGGGGGGATTTTGATAGAGGCGTCTTTGAGAGAAAGGCAAGATGCCGTGGCGCTCACCGGGAGTTTTTTATTAAGTGTGCTTAAGTGTCCAGTTGCTTGGGTGAGTGTTAAGATTACTTTAGCCAAAGAGCGGCTTGTTGTCTGTTTGACATTTTTAAGAATATCCAATATTTAACCTATGATTGTTAATCTTGTGTGTGTACTTACCGGGATGTGTTCTGTGTCTTTGAAACAGACGGTTCTGGCAGAACTGGCAATAGAGGGACAGGGGTTCCCAGAGGGGTGTAGACTTTTTGGTGACTAATGGTGACTGCCATTACTATTAGACATTTTACTGTTCGGGGTTTTTTGAGTTAGTCTGTAAGACTTGATTACTTGATTGATTAATTATTTATTTATTGTTAATAAATGTTTATTTTGATGATGCGACTCTCTCATTTTCATTACCTGTTAGAGTGGAGAGAAAGAGGTGTCGGTGCTGGAGAGAGAGAGATTGCTTAGAGAGAGAGAGAGAGAGAGAGGCTGTGTGTAATAATGTGTGTTGGTTTGCCTTCCGTTCGTGCTACACGCTTACCTAATGTAATGAGGGAATCTCCCCATTACAGGATTTGGTGGCTAACGGTGAAAAAAGTGGTATAAAAGAGTTTTTTTTTATGCCTAGGAACGCCAATGTAGAGATGGGTGACCAGTTAAAAAATAAAGGGGTTATGGGGTATGGCTTAGTGATAGTTTTCGAACGACAAAGCCTTTGTGGGATTGTGGAAAATTGTTAAATTGTTAGATCTCGGTTGCTAAGTGAAAAGGGGTAGAGTAATATCCGTCCGTGGGATGTGGGATGAGGAAAGAAATTTCTATTAGAGTCATCAAATTTGCCCGTACCGAGATTCTTCAGGGCGTGAGCCGTGAGAGTAACTCAGTCTGGTTTGTGAGTGAGAGTTACCAGGTGCCATCTCGCCGATCGCGTTTGCATTGTGCCGACGAGATTTACGTATTCTATGTGAATTCGAGTTATTTTTGTTCCCATTATGGAGTGGTGTGTTAAAAACTATTGTTTTGAAGGGGAGGGTTGTTTTAAATATTTCAGGGTTATGGGATTGGTTCAAGAGGTCCAAAATTTTTTTTTGTCTTTGCCCATAGTAACAGAAGTGACGTGTTTTCTTTATTTGCACGTGTTTATAATAGACGTGTTCATCTTTGTTTAAAATATGAGGGTGTAAAAAGACGTTTTTTTTCCATGCATGTGAACTGTGTTTAGATAAGCATATTTGGCTTAGAGACAAGAGCGGGCACTGAATTTCACGGGCTCAGAAGATTTCTGCTTACCGCGCAGAGAGGCGCGTTGCATTGTGGGTACTGCATGCCTCGAGAGGGGTATTGCGAGGGTACTGGCATCCCTCGGGTGACAGTTGCATGGAGGGTACCACTGGCCTCCCTAAGAGGGTATTGCAAGATGGGTACTAGTGTGTATACCTTGGGAGGGGTCCTCAGACACTGTTTAAGGGGAGATGGGTACTACTAGCGTATGCCTCGGGGGAGTATTCTATCGCTTGACGGGGAGTGTCAACGTTCAGTTGGGGGGGGGAGAAACTTTTTTTTTCTGAGTGTGGGTGAACTCCCTCTTTCTTTTTTTTCTCTTTTTCTTTGTCGGGCTGTTGAAGACAAGTCTGGCCTTGACAATGAAATGCTAAGATATCAGCTGATTGATTAGTTGATGAAGTGAAGCGCCCGTAGAGTCTTTTTTTTTTTTAGAAAAGAGATTTATTTTTCTCCCTTTGATGAAGAGAAAAGGAAATAAAAAGAGAATTGAAATGCATTGTATGGGTGTATGTTTTCTTTGTGCCTTGGAAGACAAATATAATGGGGAGACACAGATTATTATTATTTTTTTTTTATTGTGTTGGAGAGATTACTTTGAAAATGGTGCCGAGTGGGGATGTATGGTGTGTGCTGGAGAAATTGTGTGTCATGAGGTTCAGCAATACTGTTGTAAGCTATTTGAATTTTGCCTTTACTTGAGATCTTTGCAAGAGAATTATTGCTATGGAAAGTTATTATTATTATTGATAATTATTATACTTGAGATGTGTCACGGGAGGGTTGCTTCAAGTATAAGTATCATTACGGGAGACATAATTTGCGAGATATTTGAGATATTTCATGGGAGATTATTTTATAATTATTACAGATAATTATTCATGGAGAATTATTACAATGAATTAATGGGAAAAGTCTTGTCTTAATTATTTGTTGAGTTTTTGTAACTTTGGAGAATATTTCAGTCATTCACGATGACGAGTTTTGCTGAATCTTAATGAATCTGGCTGAATCTTGGTGAATTGTGTTGAATCTTGCTGAACTTTTGCTGAGTTTTTGCTGAATTCCTTGGAGAATGGACAAGCATCAACATTGGTGATATTTTTTTTTTACTGATACCAGTGATTTTGATGATAGCAAATTTGGTGATTTTGTGATAATGATATTTCTGATACTTATTTTTTATATACTAATACGTGGGTGTTTTTAATGGCTATCAAGGGAGGTGAAATCTTTTTTTGAATTTGGGAGGAACTAACAACACATTATTTTAGTTTTTTCCCGTTTTTTATGTGTTCAGCAGATAATTGCTTGACATCTAGTGAGTACGAGAGATGGTTAATAATGCCGTAGATTTTTCTTTTCTCCTTTTTTGGAAGTTAGCCATAGCTGACACAAGTTTCTTTTATAAAGGGTGAATTTGAATTTATTTTTCCTCTCCAGTTAGCGTGAATATTATCTCAGTTCGTGACTTAGAGTCATTGTTCGGGAACGTGTTTGTGTTACAGCTATTTGATGCTGTAGAGAAATATATGGGAGAATTTCTTGCACTGTTTTGAATGCATACATAATGGCACTACATTTTTTCTCTGGATATCTGTGTTCCAGAAATTGTGAGTTTTCTTGCACAATACCTTTGTTGTATTTGTGACAACTTTGTGAGAGATAGGAAACTTGGCTAAGTTTTCTAGTGGCCTATGTCGTAGTACATATGCCGCTATGGTATGCACATAATTCGCATAACGTCCAGAACAGTAAAATTACAGGAACTCTGACTGGCTCCGTTTCACTAGAACATTAGTCATTACTATGTAGTACAATGTCAAAGCAAATATGCCACTGAGTTGCATGTAAAATTTCACTAATCTTAAAAGATCACATATGGTGCATGAGGTATAGATCGAACACTTAAAATGAACAACACTGAGCAACATCAAAGCGTTGGAACACTGTAAGCAAGTTTTCAGCTCCCACTGGAATCTCAGGAATATAATCCTAAGACTTTGCACATTGCAGAAAACGTTGAGTGGCACTGTTGAACTACAGAAAGAAGCAAACAACGAGAAAGGTCTACAGGAACCTGCAAAGCAATATTAGCCGCGCATGTAACTGCCAAAATTTGCAAATCCTATTGGATCTATACCACGTAAAGTACCTATTAACAGTAGCTTTATGAACTTTATAATAATTCTTTCCACAAGTCGAATACTTAAGCTTATCAAGTCCGTTCGACTTGATAAGCTTAAGTGTTATCCTTCCAAATACCTACAGAATATTGAACGAGCTCTGAAACGTTTGAATAGAGGCGTCCGGCGCTAAAACCCACACTCACCACATTTTTAAGAAATAGAAAAAAAAAGGCCTTTAAATTTGTAAATTTAAAAAGGCCATAACTCTTTTATTTTTTAAGATATTTTCTTCAGGTTGAAATTTTTGGAATGTTAAGGACCCCAAAGATATGATGGTATATATGAAAAATATTAGACTGCACAATTTGGTTGACTGATTGATTGTATGATTGATTGTAAAATTGATGAGCAAAATTAATTCTGAAGTTTACAGAAGTACAGATTATATAATGCAAAATTGAACCATATTCTCATCATCAAAATATACACTCACTTTCACCATTCGAAAAATAGGAAATGAAGGGGATTCTAGATGTACGATAAAATGCATTTCTCAAATGTGTGGCGAGTGTGGGTTTTAGCACTGGACGCCTCATTTTTTATTCTACAATGTTTGATCACCTAAGAACAGTTCATGTATACCATAGGGGCATAAGAAATCATCACGCACATATATGAACACCTCGTTGTGCAGCATTACCCTTCAGAACAAATATCTCTGTAAACCTTATTACTAGATTTATTTGTATTATTTGTCCTTGTTATATTAATGTAAGTCAGTTAATCTCCGTGCACTGCTACAAAGGAATTCTGAAGTACAATATATTTATTTAATCACGGGTACTATCGCATATCCCTTGTTTTACGACCAACCTCGTAATATAAATATCTATGAATATGGTCAATCTATGAAAGACTATTGTACATTTTTTTATGCGTATAAGAGGAGGACCTACTTGTCGATAATATGCAACCACGCAAAACCATTTCTCTCTAAACTTCTTGTTTAATATTATATCAATACTAGTAATCAATGAGATGAAACCACGCAAGAATGTTTCTTATAAAACCTCTTTATAACAACTAATTAAAATTCTATAATAATAACTTGATGTATACGAGTACTCATTGTAGACCTATATCTATGAGGAAGATTCCTACATAAACGTCACCATTAGCATGATGACATTCACCTACTAACTTGCATGAAATACTGAATCCTAAGAGACCAGCAAGGCATTTATACTTCACTATATTTATAATAATTCTTCTGTCCTCGAACTAAGATACAGTAACTCTACGCTTGGTCACTTACGGACTAGAATAATAAAAGGAATCGTTTCACCTCTAGCCTAATATCAAAAGACTTGAAGACTACTGCAGACACCACAAATCATATACAATATAAAAATCATAAATCAGACTTCGAACTTCAGACTGCAAACTGCAGACTACAAACTACACCCTGTAAACTGCACAATGTGCTGTTAAAATATCATCCGGACAATAGGATATGCAGACATTTAGGATAAAAAATCATCACTTAATCAAGAAAACAATGCCTATCATATTATCTGAGCGCCAACCTCATAAAACCATATGCAAACATTCCCGTTTAGGATTGAAGTGGAAAACTTAAAAAAAAAAAATCACTAAGTGGTCTATGAATATTAGAAGAATTACGCCATAGTTATATATAAAAGCTTGACACTGCACAAGGAATGAAATGCAACTAAACTTAGTTATGCACAAAACGTTACGGCAACCTGGACTTATGTGTCAATGACAGCAAAAATTCACAAATCTGACTCTTGTTTACATTGATGTTCCTAAAAATATTACTGGAATTTAATTTGTCTTTTTCTGTTACTTTATGAGCTCCCTCTCTGCAAGGAACAGATATTCCCTTACCTAGTAATAAGCCTCCCGCTATTTTCCCTCCTTGATCATTTTATTATTTTCGTTGAACTTAGGCTTGTTGAACTTTATAAGAAAAATTGATGTGACCATTTATTTATTATTGACTATTTCCATTAGATTATACAAGAGGACACTATTTTTTTACATTTACCTTAAAATAATACGCATGCTGACTAGTCCGGAATATCAGTTTTGTATGAAATACAATGATTGCGGGTTGGACATTTTTTTTACGTGTGGTGATATTTTGTCTTGTGAAGATTATACCTTCAACATATTGTCATGAACTATCAGATTTCTAGCCCACTTTTTTTCTGGCTTGTGTTTAAAATGAAAATACTTAACCACCAAACATTCTTTGACATGAAAATATTCAAATGTTCATCCCAAATTACGATGGCAAATGCCATGTATCGAAAAAGTACCTAATTTTTCCACATGACTTCCTATCCCCATTGATTGGCCAATTATCATGAATTATCAATAACTGAGTGACTGATGATCTCGTCATTAGGGTGGGTAGTATCCTTAATGCAAATGAGAATGTCACGATTAGCGTAGTTACTCATTTAAAATGGGCGTCCCGTAATTAGGCCGTAAATGCCACAGAGAAAACCTCCAGCAGAACGAAGGGAACGCTTTTGAAATGGAAATACAACGATAAAATTATCTGAAATCAGTTGTATTATATACAATAAAAACACTATTAGTTGTATATTGAGGAGATGCTCCTCTGAATTTAACATAACATTGAGAAAATATTTAGAATAATATTCAGATATTTTTTTATAAAATTCATTGGGCGTCGAATTCCTAGTTATATTAAAGCTATTAGCGACTTGGAATCTCAATTTGCTATTTATTTAAAACTATATCGATTTTGAAATGGCTCATAACTAGTACCAAATCACTACAAGTATGAATTTTAGACACAATAACTTGTAATAACACGAGAGATGTTTTGTGAGGTTATCAAATTTCATAGAACCTAGAACTTCCAAGTCCCCCAAGTTTACTATGTCGGTATACACGGAATACACAAATACTTTGATCGTAGACATAACAAGGAATAAAGGGTCACGAGGAATTCTTATTTCAGAAAGGAAAATGAGATAATCTTGGGCAACTTCTCGCAAATTGCCCGACTGAGGACGGTAAGTGGGTAGGCGCAGGCAAGAAACGGCAGCTGTAACTGAATTATTGAATCTTTTGTGTTAAACAGAGTTTCGAAAAGATTCGATGAGACCTCACCATGAATTCGGTAATCAGAATAGCCAGACGAAAGGATAGATCCTCCCCAAAGAGATAATAGTGTTGTAATACTAATTGAGAGAAGTCAGGATTAGACGCAAACTGTATAATGGAAAAAAAATGTCTACAAGGTTAATCTGAAGATTCGTAATTCCGATGAGCTAATACATATTTTTCCTCATAGTAACTTCCTAACAACAATCCGCTATGAGAAAACGTTCGCTGTGTATATCACCTTAGGATATATATATATATATATTTTTTTTTAGAAGAAATGGCGCAAAAAAAAAAAAAAAATGTCAGACATACGATTTTTAAAATGTAAATTCTTACGTGTTTGCTGACACACCTACGTACCCTGAATTTTGAGATCATTTCTTACCAGAATCTCTTTCACACTATCTATCCAACGCTTCGCTAGTCTTCCTTTCCTTATTGCTCCTGACACTTTATCTTCACCAACTATTTCCCTCTGTTTTTTCATAATGAGTAAAACGTGACAACTTTTTGCCAATTCTACATTTCTTTCTTAGGAAGGAGTACACCAAGGATAAGAAATGGGATAGACTTGAAGTGTGCGAAGTGCAAAATTACAGAATGTGGTCGAAAGAATGTTAATGACTTTAGGAAGTAAAAATGAGATTATTTAATATGCAAAGGTAGAAAATGGGAAGAGTGTTTACAGGAACGTATAAGTAACGAGAAAGTACTTGCTGAGAGACAGGATAAAAGGCAGTAAGGTATCTCTAAACAAAAGATTCAAATGAAAACACGTCCGAGAGAATAGTTTGGAGATCTATCAAATGTGAAAGACAGGAGAGAGGCAGAAGTAATTGAGACGAGAATTGAAGGAGTAATCATAAATTTGAGAATGCTTTAGAAAGTTGCTATTGAGGAAGTATGGAGGGGAATTAAGAGGTTGAAAATAGAACGACCCTGTAAGTTAATGGATCAAACGATATTTGTGAGTCTGTGACTGATTGCCTGACCAAGCTATGAAAGGTATGATTTAATGAGCGAAAGATTCCAGAGGTATTCGTGAGGGGGCATAATTGGTATTTTTTATGAGGTGAAAGGTGATAGTAAGGATGTCAGGGGAATAACTTTACTCAAATCCCAAGAAGGGTCACTCACACTCAAGTGATTTGTGTCCCTTTACCTGTTATAATATGGTCCCATATTAATTTAGCAAACAGTCATGTCCCCGTCTCCACCTCTTCACACCTGCATGGCGACACTTGCCTCTCTCGACCCACGGTCACCTCTATTGCGCTCGCTGTTTTCGCTTGTCTCTGCCAGCGTTCAAATGTATATTTCAGGCTCCAGTAGACGATTAGCGGCAAAGATGAAGGACCCGAGCCGAATCGCTCCCTCAAGGAACAGGGAATTTGTTTTGCAAACAACAGTACCTAGTTTGGACATGATAACACCTGTCCTAAAACTCGGGTATAAATACGACCTGACATGGCCCATGCACTTGCTTGTGAATAGTAAGATGCGGTATACTAACCTAAACTGGAGATATCACTCTGATAGTGATTAAGTACTTGCGGTAGTCTGTTCTGCTCTTCGACTGCAGTTCTGTCGCGATATCCTATAACCGGAATTGGTCTTGTGCCTGAGGACTCTGCCTACTGCTCTCCTTGAATATCGTCTTGAAGCTGCAGTAGCTAGTATTATCAAGAATTGTGTATTGAGACTCTGCCTACTAGTCTGATTGATTGGTTTGGTTCTTGAATGATGGAGAATTGATTTTTAAACTCTTTGGTGAAGCTCTGCAAGTGACCCACGTCAATTGGCCGACAACCTGGTACGGATTACGCCCGTCTTTCTCTTCACCCCTGTAACTAGCACTCATTCCTATTTTCAGCAGTATTTGCTCTTTTCATTTCATTCGTGGATATCCACCTCCCTATGAGACCAGCTAGTATTTTGTGTGATAAAACTATAACGCTGATTCAATTTTGCTACTCTAAAATATTGCTTAAGCTTAAAGCATTTTATGTAATATAGAAGAATTGATCGTCTTGAGAAATCTTTCCTTTTTTCCTTGTAACTTGCTTTTACAATTACCAGCATTTCATGCAGGAATACTTTGTAGATTCGTGTAGACTGCCCCGTTGTGTGCCTTCCCCTGTAGACCAACAGTGCCGCTCACTCAACTCTGCCAGTGCCAAATTAGGATATCATATCCCTGTTTACCAGCGACTCTCAAGCTCGCTTACAGTGCTACCTTATGTAGTGTTATTATGCATTGCTAATTTTAGTTCATGATCCGTATTCTTATGTCCAAATTTAACTTTGTAGAACAAGTGATTGTTTGCATTTTGGTGGAACTTTGCCATGCTATCATGAACACTAGAAGTAACGTCATTAGTGTCATGTTCCCAGTTGGTGCTTCTGTAATTATATATCTTCTCATTTCCCTTTTAAAAGTTATATTAATTTATGAACAGAGTACGTGTTACATTTGGTCCTTATCTTGGTTAATAATTTTGGTTATTCTAAAGGTAAGAGTAAACACCTTTAGAATAACCAAAATTATTAACCAAGATAAGGACCAAATGTAACACGTACTCTGTTCATAAATTAATATAACTTTTAAAAGGGAAAACAAAAGATATACAATTACAGGACCACTAACTGGGACAATGACACTGATGACGTTACTTCTGTTCGTAGTCTGCATGCCAGTAGTGAGAAATTGCATAGATTGCGCACAAGGAAATAATTTTGAAACTTTAATTTTTTTGTAATTTTGCATTAACCATTTAGGGAAAATTAAAAATGTTAACTATTAAAACACCTCAGCGATTTCTTCTGCAAATGGCCCTCTTCTTGGAGCGCGTATTAAGGGAAGGAAAGATTTGATGATGTGCGTACCCGAAAAAGGTCTTGAATCTTGAAACATATTAAACATCGTTACTGAAATCTAGTAGTTTAAATCAAGAACACTTTCTTCGTGTATTCATGTACATGACTTATTACTTTAATGAATGAATGAGATATTTTTCCCATTTTGATTAAGGCTAGCAACTCAATGGTTAGTGAGGAGACCGACATCTCTTCGTTACTCTTTCATTTCCCTTTTTATTTAAAGAATATTTCTTAATTGTTTGTATATATTCATTTCAAATGAACAATCAGGTAAGCATTATACCGCTGAAAATACTTCCTAAAGACAATGCAACTGTTCCTTTTTCCCTATTTCACAGAACCTAATAAATTCGGCCTCCACAAACTTTATCTTGTTCTTAGAGTAAATGAAAAAGAAATCATATTAGAAGCGCGCAATGACCCTGCGCTAGATTTTCTCGTACACTGTACATGTAAACTAATCATTATAATATAGCAGACGTTTTTCAAACACATTTTTATGAGCAAAAAGACTCTCATGAAATATTTTTGATAAATGTATAAAGACCGAAGAAAACCATTGATTCGTCTTTAATTTGCATCATCAGAGAGTTTTAATTTAAGGAGAAACCTAGGTTATATTCACACCATAGGGAAAGTGCTGTTAGTGCGCCTAACAAAGTGAAGTGTTGTCATCATTAAAATGTGTTTACAGGCTCCCTTTTGCCACTATTTGTGCAATTTTTTTTCTCTGTTATTCAACTTCCAGTTCCACTTTCTTTCATCAGTGTTGTTGTCCAACACCTCATGTCGTTACTTCTCAGTGCCCTGTCGTCGACGGTATGATTAGTTTGCTTGTATACGCGAAAATTTAGCATAATAGTCTGGAACTCCGTAGTTTAGACCTCCTTGGGCTGAGTGTAGGAGACAAGATATGAAACGAATCTCTTCACTGAAAGACCAGTTAAAAATTGATTTGTAAAATTGGATATCTTTGGTGGCAAAAAAATCATTACTTATCTCTGTTTGTACAAAAAGAAATTTTGAGAAGCTTCTGTTCAGACATTTTGAATCAGAATTGTTTTATAGGTTTCATTTAAATCGTTGAGCCTCTTGGCTTTTATTATAATAGCAGCGACCTGCCCGTTGGCAACACAGTGGCAAGATTCAAACACAAACCACAGGCAATGCAACGTTTTTCTTAAAATGCTGATCATTAATCACTATGCACGATTTGCTGTTGCTTGAGTGCTTTGGAAAACGTTGTCTATGCTTGGTTGCACCTAATTCACAGCCTCTTCCACATGAGACTTGTTTTACTTCACATTTAGAAAAAACTGAAACTAATATTTGAGGTATATAACTGTTTTTAAAATTTTTTTTAATGCAAAAACTCGATTGTTTCTTTTGAAAAAAACGCGATGATTACCACATTTTATAAGAAATGCTCTATCTTTAAATAAAATAGCTTTTAAAAACCTTTAGATTTAATTTATATTCAACTAATTATTTTTAAACTTCGAAGATGATATATGGATCGTCCACTATATCTATAAAAGGAAGAATATAATTTTTATTTATGGCATATGAAGCAAAAGTCTGCATAATTCCTGTATTTCCTCTGAAAAAATGAAAAATATCAGTGAAGGAATATTTTCTAATAATCATGCAAGCGAAAAACTAAAACTTACAAAATATAAATGTGGGGGATAATTATTCATAAAAAAGATTAAACTTGCTTAAATGAGCACTGCCTAAGGACCACCTTCATTCTGAATGCAAACTCACAATGACCCAAATCTTATCACTGAAAAGACGGCAGTAGAAACTCTTCCCTTCCACTCAAAGCTTTCGTTAATCGAACTCCTCGTGGATTTTCTGTCCTCGTTGGGAATTGAATGACAGATTCCTAATCTCTTTGGTGTTCATTTGAATAAATTTTGGGTTTTCCCGAAGGAAATATAATAAGATTTGACTTTAATTTTCGTAACCAACATATATTCCTGGATAGGAACTGGCTTCTGAGGAATATCTACCGATGATCCTAATGTATTCATAAGCTGTCCTTTTCTTTGCTGCCAATAAATCCAGAAATTTATTCATCTTAACTCAGCAGGTTCGCTTTGCTAACGTTACACATAAACTTATTTTCCCTTCTCTGGCTTCCTGCATTATTCCGTCCAAGGGAAAAAGTGTATTTAGCAACCCGTCTCGGTCATTTAGACATTTCTATAATTCTCATAAGGGTACACGAGCGTGATTGTTATAGGAAAACCTTTCTGCTCACCAAAGTGTGTGCAATTGATCCTAAGTGAGGCTTGCCTTCAGCAGTGTAGTGATACTAAGAGTCACCAACATTTCCCAAGGCAGAGTTGTATAAGCAGGCCATTTTACTAAGATTTATAATGGTCATAAGGCGTAAGGAGATATAATAGTTTGCTCTTATAACAAAGTGACTGACGCTTGTCTAAGGAAAGCTTAGGAGAGAAAATTTCAGAGTCGGGAAAATTAATGGTTCGTCGGTAAAATGGGGATTAAGAGTTTTTTTTTTTAAAGTATCAGTCGTAGAGGATATCGAGGGAGGTATATGGCAGAATTTTTGGGGAAAAAGTAACTCTATGAACAAAATGGCCAATAAAAGAAGACAATTGTGTGTTTAGAGAATCAAGTGGACGTTTAACCCAAAAAAAGAAGAGTGAATTAGTATTCATGAACGTCAGAAAGCAGAATGTCTCGAGATGTGGCTTGGAGACGAATAAAAATTCATGGCGTTGGGATTGATTCAACGCTTTTATAATAACAAAAATACACGCTTAGATTATGAAGCATTTAAGCAACTGGTTCGGTGTAAAAATAGGTCCTAGAGAAGGATGCCTTTTTTTCTGGCTGTTTAGTAATTCTAGATGTGAGGGAAAGGACAGGTGATATAAGCTGCAAATTTCTGTGCTTTCAACACCTGTACATTATTATTATTATTATTATTATTATTATTATTATTATTATTATTATTATTATTATTATTATTATTATTATTATTATTATTAAGCAGAAAAACCATGATATGCAAATTGACTTGTTGAGTTTTTGCTCTCCTTTTGTCTCTGGGAGGCCTCGCGTAGGTAGTTCGTCACGATTTTGCTCAATATCATATCAGCAAATAAGAACAATAGTCTCAAATTCCTTTACATATGCTGGAGAGAGAGAGAGAGAGAGAGAGAGAGAGTGCTAAATGAAAATCATTTTCCCTGTTCAAGATTCCTTTTTTGAATTATGTGATGAGATATGATAGGCAATGTAAACATGCAAAAGATATATGCCAAGACAATAGTAATGATCACAAAATTTGGAGAAAAATAACAAGGAATAAAAAGGAATTTTCTGTATGATTGAGTATAAAAACAATGTAAAACCTATAATTTTCCAAATTCAACACCAGAAGTTCTCAAATATGACTTGACTTTGTACCTTTGAAATTAAGTCGACCAGAGATTGAGCAGAAACAGACAAAAAGTACATTATTTTGAGTACGTCATATTCAATTAAAGATTATCGTTGTTCAATGTTTTCAATTCGAGTAAAGCTTTTTTTAACTTCTTCCGTTTTTTGGGGTCGTTTTTTTCCATTAGATATTATACCTTATGATTTATTTCTGGCAATTTATTGCGCATTCATGAAATACAACTTGCAATAAGATGATTCCTTGTACTAATCTGAGTTGTCGTCGTTTTGACTGAGCAGTTTCTCATCACAAATATAGATGGTGAGAGTGAAACGTTTCAATGTTTCTATAAAATCAGTTCCATTTATGATTTTCGTTCCTTCACTGCCTCGTCAATTGATTTGCTTAGGCATACACAATTTTCGTCTCACATATTTTTCTTTGATTTTATATCTTACACGAACTTTCGTGATTTCTGGACATGTTCTTTGATATTAATCACGCAACAGGAATATTCAAATATAGTAATTAAGCGAAAGCGTTACTAATATGATTACTAAGGAAGTGAACCACGATGAGGCTCTCGTGGTTCTGCCATATAAAAGAGGCGTGTTCCGATCTCCAGCTTTCTCGGGACGTGTACAAAATTTTCCCTTCACGTAAAAGTTGTAAACATTATATTCTTAACTTAACATGAAGTGGTCTTCGAAATTATTACTCATAATTAATACTACTCATACTGACAACAAGAATCAAATGAAAAGGGCGTCAGTTTAAGTGGAAACAAAATAATCTAACAGAAACAGCCTAAATTCTGTCCACCAAATGAATTAC
>NC_087220.1:10040761-10056571 GCF_015104395.2 Macrobrachium nipponense
TCACATATGAAGAGCTATACCATGCATTGACTTAGACACGCTCCATTGCCTGGAATACGAGGCTTTGATATGGAGCTGAAATAAATTCTGAAAGGTAAGAACAGTGGTTGAGCTGGAATTGATTGGTTGGACTTCCATTCAAGAGGAGGTCCTCGGTCAAGCTGTTTCACTTTGAGTGATTATGTTGGCTATTCGAAACAGATGGTGCACACTAATTAACTATTTCCTTTTGTCGTTATGCTGCGTAATTTGAAAATAAAAAGGAAAGGCGATAAGGATATTAACGAATGAACACTAAGGTGGAATAATCTGCAGCCTTTTTTGTCTGTTAACAAGAGTTAACAAGTGATAAAAGCAGATAAAATCGATTGATAAATTTCAGCATTTTTATGACTCATCAGTCTAGAAATGTTTATTCCAACTGCAAAATCACACCAATAGTTCTGCCAGATTTTGTATCACTCTGTTAGTTAACTGTTTTGGTGCAGACTGCTGCTTTCTTGATCTTTTACAACCGAATGAAAGAGCCACTCTGATACTGTATGGTATAGTTTATAATCTTGTAAAATGTAATAACGATATCACTAAATGTTTCATTAAAAATTCATTGAATTTTGAGTTACAGATTATTAGAACTGCAACACCAAATTAGTTTGGTCTGTTGTCTACTCTTACCTTGCCAATGAAAGGTTCAGAATGGCAATGGGAGATTCTTGCATAATTTAATTTCAACTTATTGGAAGTTTAGCTTACTTTAGCTTTCATTTTAAAGTTTTCCGCCTACTCGGTGTATTTAGTTACAGTTCCTGTTATTAATTGTCACACAGTAATTCTTTGGCTATTCCACCCATCGTGAACTTAGCCTTGGAACACCAGTATTGTACTATCTGTTGTATGGGTAATTGAGTTAGGTGAGTCTAACAAGAAACAAGTGGCAGCCTAAAATTCCGATTGCTCTGTGGCTTCGATCTACTGATCATTGCACCCATCACGTGCGAGTTTTCCCCCGAATTGAAATATATGATTTTGCTGGTTTCGGTACTCTTGTTTTATGAATGTCATACTCTATATAAGTTTTAAACAAAAGACAAATTTTGTCAGTCAAAGTAAGTTATAAAAACGCATTAAAGATGGAACCAAAATAGAATTGAGAAATTCTTGTAAGTAATAAAGTTAGAGCTATTTTAATGTTTACACAATATTACAATAATTTTCTGTATCAACAAAATATTTTCATGAGTCATTTTGAAAGTACTGAGTGTTTTATGTCATCATACTTTTTATTCTCTTGCTGTAAAGTATCTGTAGCTGAAACGATACGGATGGCAATCCTTTGTATAAAGTCACTATAAACTTCTGTTCACTAGAAAGAATTTCCTTTCCCTTTAGCTAAGGTGATCAAATAAAAGTGCAATAGAAATATACGAGCCAATAAAGCTGAAATTGTTTGACTGTTCTGCCTGGGAGCGTTAGCAATAAAAGAATCAGCCAGAAATAAAACAAATATAAAATTCCTCAATCGCTGTCGTATACTGAAGGATAAACTCCCGCTGGGGAGTGTTCGGTTTTTCGCTCCCTTTCCCTCGATTTCTGAGCTGTCTGTGTGTTTTTTTTTTATTTTTTTTATCTCTTTTTTTTTGGGGGGGGGGCCGAAATAAATTTTCCTTTCTTGTACGCAAAATGAAAAGAAAAATGTTTGCCAGTTGCTCTAAGTTTCATCCTGAAGTGATAGTCTTCATAAAAAAAAAGTAGCAAGCATAGAATAAAGAAGAGAAAAGAAAAGAAATCACCGTGAAGATAATAGTGATGATGCAATTATCAGTTTTAACACTCGTAAATTATCGTACTTAAAATTACTTTAATAAGTATTATAAAAAATAAGTATGTGATAAATAAAAACTTCCGTTTTTACTTCCAAGTTCCAATGTCTTTGTATTCTTCATTTTCGTTGCATGTAACCCTTTTCTCTGACAATTACTTATTTACTTTCCGATTTTTCCTAATCCCGTTTTCTCCCCCTCATCCAATAGTCACGGTCAATAATTCGGAATGTTTTATAGTTGTGCTATGGGAAGCTATTCGGTCATATTATTCCGAACGAATTCCGGGGGACCGTTGACCAGAAGATTTCCTGCATACCATGAAGAATATCCTGACTCACTGACTGAAGGTAGAAACGCGTTTTCTCCATAAAAAAAGTTTGGTCTCAAAACAGAGTTTGTAATAATAAAAACGAATATTATTGTGACAGATACAAAGCTTAGACTTCATCTGTGAAACGCAGAGATGTCTTGCCATTCAATTAGTAAATCTGCAAGTCTTAAAATGGTGTTAGTTAATCGATTCCCGAATTTTTTCGTGGCGCGAAATGTTCACCAAATTTGTTACAGCCACGGAACTTTTCTATCCCTAGGTCTTCCAATGCCCTTAAATGGCGCGTCGATCAAGGAATTATGGTTTGCTCCTACCTTAAATCAAATCAGTCCCATCAAAAGGACAACCTGACATATTCTCTCGGCCAAAGGTTGGCTATTTGAGATATATGTATGTATAAATATATATTTATATATATATGTGTGTGTGTGTGTGTGTGTGGGTGTGTGTGTGTATATACGCACACACACACACACACACACACACACACACATATATATATATATATATATATATATATATATATATATATATATATATATATATATATATATATATATATATGTGTGTGTGTGTGTGTGTGTGTGTGTGTGTGTGTGTGTGTATACGCACACACACACACACACAGACACACATATATATATATATATATATATATATATATATATATATATATATATATATATATATATATACATATATATATATACATATATATATATATATATATATATATATATATATATATATATATATATATATATATATATATAATATATATCTCTCTCTCTCTCCACTATGAACGACACTTTCCAAAGCCTTCGCATATCTAAAATTATCTTCTTCTCAGTCTGTCCTTTTTTTTTTTCAAAAGAAAAAGTCCCTTTATGCCTAGATTAAGGATAGTTTCATGTTCTGTGGTATAACAGGTAACGTCTTCATTATAATAAATACGTAGTGGCTGTTAATTATTCAAATAGGTACAGATAATTTAGTTATTATTGGTACTGATGTGAGAATTATTATTCTAATAATAATTAGGTGACTGCTCAAGTGGCTTTTCTTTCATTCTTAATTTTTCCATTCACTATTTGAAATCTACAACTCAAAAGTGACTGGTCCTGGAATGATCGCTTGAAATTACATATCCTATTTTGTGAATAGCAGAAGTTGGGCGGATCACATTGCCCAAGAAGCAAGAAGAGGAACGTGGGTATCTTGCACATAGCAATCAGGTCACTTGAGGGATGGTCTTTGGAAAGAAAGTGACCGACACATTTGAGATCCTTCATTTCTGTTCATAAGCAAGTAGTTAGCATATGAGCCGTCACAACGTTGTTTATATGAATTAAACTTGTCGAATAGAAGACCGTTAGTACAATAGAGAAAGGAAGAACAACCAAGAAATTCGTGCCCCATAAACGTTCAGATATGACCCATAAACAAGAGCAATTTCTCTGGAGAAACGACCAGAGGAACTGAAATTTACTTTACTAGTTTACGGCCGCAGTAGATGGGACTGTAACAGTAGTTACATGAGAACAACAAGGAATTTTATTTCCCACTAAACTTTAGAAGGGCACCAAAATGCATCAGGAACCATCATCTGCTTTCTACTTAAGGGATATAAAACATCTGCACTTCTGAAGAGGATGTAACCTTTGCTGGAATTGCCGTTGGAAGTAATTACGAAAGAATCGCAAATGTTCGCTAGAAGCAATCTAAATAAAAACTACTTTATGCTTTCATGAAAATGGATCATCATTGTTATAACATGTACAAAAAAAGCTCTCTCTCTCTCTCTCTCTCTCTCTCTCTCTCTCTCTCTCTCTCTCTCTCTCTCTCTCTCTGTCCAGTTTTAGGCCCCATGTTTCTAGGATAATCATGAAACATTTAACTACAATCGTTTGAGTTTTTTTTCTTTTTTTGCTTCATAAAAAATAGGACCAATACAAATAGATTCGTTTACCATTGGTACGCTGAAGAGAATAAAAGGGATGTCCTGGTCCTCTGGAATCACCTATCCAACCCAGAGGGTTCTGGCACACTTTTCCAATTTATCATGATAAGGGTTGAGTATACAGGTGATGAAACCATAAGGGATATTCATCTGTGTCATAAAATGACTAATAATTTTCTGTACATTAGGTTTTTTTCCTCTATCATCTCACTCGTTTTTCGGTAACAGTCCAATGCATATTCATGAATTGGCATTTGCCATATGATGACTCCTTGTATTAATCATGACTTAGTCATGAACTGCAACTGCTATGATATAGCCAGGGGCAGCTTCCCATGACAGATTCAAGGTTTTGCTTAGTCATTTTCAGTTAAACGCACCTTCATCTTTTCCTTTACTGCTACTATGAGATTCAGGGCCTCTGTAACACGGTTTTTTGGACTTTGCTCCTTGTCAAAGCATCGGATGTAGCTGAAAGTTGACTTATGTATATTTTACAACCACACACAAATTTTGTCAGCATTATCAATAACCTAAACCCGATAGTTTTAATTTTTTTGAGTAAAAATTATCGAGCCGACGCCATGGCCAATGATTACGAGCCAAGAGTCGAAAAACATTCATTACGTAAGCAAAGTAAACAGCTTTTGACGAAATGTTGCGCCGCCCATCCACTAGACAGAAACCCATTCACCTTGTTCCATCGGCTCTGAAACCCAAAGACTTTATGAATGGCGGAACGATACATAGATGTGGGTGGGGTATTTGTGCTAGCGTAGTAATACTACTGTAGCAGTAGTGCCGCAACAGTGTAACAGTAATATACATGAAATAAACGTTTAGGCCAACTGCTGGGATCCTTGAGGGTCATTTAGCACTTACAACTACTCGAGAAATGAGTTTTTATAGCCAGAAGTTAAATTTTCTAATCCAACAATGCCCATGATAGCCTTCAGTGTTATCGAATTATAACGAGGCCAAAGTGGGTGGAGACACATGAAGTTATCATTCTGACGATAATTATTGGTGAAGGTTTAAAGCCAAAATACGGTACCGGCTATTTTTTTTCCAGTAAATAGGTAGATAGCCAATAAACAAAAATTGCATTACATTGGATATAGCAGTTATCAAATCAAGCTTGTCTACTATGTTTTTGATAATTACCGTCTATTCCTTACATCTTGTCAATCTGATTGTGACCTATAAAGCAGACTGTAATTTCTTAGGAAACTTATTTTGGGAGTTAGACTAATAATCGAAGTGTTTTTGTATTTATTAACATATTTTGTTGGTTTATTCATTATAACAATTATCAGTGGAGAGGTTCAGAGTTCATAAAGGTGTGCTGCTTTGGTTGTATTTAAATTTGTTTGTCATTGTTGCCAGATGTATAGCCTTTGTTAGGTATAGACAATCATCCATCGAGAAAGAGGGAAGAAATGCTGTTATAAGTTGCGTAACGAGTGCGTTCGAAACCTTCTCTCTGAGTAAGTTGGCCCGTCTTCAAAAAAAGTCACTTTTACATTGTAAGTACCAAATTTATTCAACCCACGTAATGCAGAATACAGTCAAAATTTATATGTAGATATAATGTGTATTCTGAATAACCGTTATATTTATGAAATGCATAGATAAAAAGTTATTGCGAAAAAAACATGTTACAGAGGCCCTGAATCTCATAGTAGTTGGCAAATATTTCGCTTTTATCCTCAATAAGACTTATTTAGTGTCATTGACTTAAATACGTAATGAATTACAGGCATTTCAAGGAATGCATTGTATGATTAGCAAACAATAGCATTATATTTAATATTTTGAAGCCCTTAAAAGAAAAAGGATCTAATAATAGATGATTTTAGCTCGTTATTGTTCGTGTAATGCCATTTTAAACCAAATCAACCCTAGAAGTGATTTTCCGTCATTACGACAAAAGATTATCGGTCCACGGAAGACGTTGAACAGTGGAAATAATGTAACCTGAATCATCAACCAACTAAAATAAGCTATATATATATATATATATATATATATATATATATATATATATATATATATATATATATATATATATATATATATGTATGTATTATATATATATATATATATATATATATATATATATATATATATATATATATATATATATATATATGCATATATAACAGAAATAGAAAGAAGTAAGAGGATAACATTGCTTCCAGAACTTGGAATTTTCCACTTATTTTGCCTCTATAGAAAATAATAACATTGATGTTGGGACGATGAAGAGTATGTGAGACGTTGATAAATATAAAAAAGGAGTCCATATGCATCCACCTTGGTATTTTAGCTATGCAAATATACATATTTACAATAAGAGTATTTGTATCCATATGTGTTTGTAAATTTCAGTAAGTCTCGCTATTGAAATCTAAGAATGTTGAATTAATCTAATATCATAAAAGAAACTTTTATAGTAAGATAGGTATAAATTGCGATTGATTTCGGCGTTCTAATGGTTGGCTTCGTTAATAACAAATAACGAAAGTCAATTTGAAGAGCAGTCAGCCATATTCTAGATCAAACCCGTATAAAAAGTAGAAATGAGTAGTTTAAACACAAAAGAAGAGATAAAAAAGCATTTCAAGGAAGCCAGATTATGCGAGTCTAGAAAACGGAGGAAGGAGGAGAGTTTTAAAGCTTAACGCTTAAAAAGATGAAGTCACTGAACCCATAATCGGAGGAATACCCATCCCCACCGATTAATTGTGGGTAGGCGAGTCATAACGAGTGTCGTGAGTCTTCTCGAGGAATGCTGCCGTCGAGATAAAAGAATGACTGACTAAAAGAGTACTTGTAAGACTGAATGACAGAGAGAGAGAGAGAGAGAGAGAGAGAGAGAGAGAGAGAGAGAGAGAGAGAGAGAGAGAAGTCACCTTCCTGCACAGAAACATTTCCTAGAGATGTGGTGAGAGTAGTCACTGATGAAGAAAACTCCCTCAGATTCAGTCGTATGGAGGAAGTACCCGAAATAAGAGGCAACCCAAATAGGAGAGAAATACCAAAAATTTGGATGAGATAGTTGAATAAATGATTCTTTACAAATAAAATGTATTTTCGATAGTTCTGGATCTAATTAAGCGACCTTAGTGAACTATGAATTGCGGGTTGTGTGAGAGGTTAGTACAGGAAAGACGTCTTTAAAGGCGTAACATAAATAAGCTGGATTGCAATAGGCCCTATCTATTTTGCAAGTAATCTATAGTTCTTTATCCAAAAAAATAAAGAATGACAACACTTAATGTTCGAAGTAGCACTGAAGAGAATACAGAGATTTTTTATTTCAAAACCCTCGTATGTCCAGAAAGATTACGTGCATAAGTTCAGTTGTTTGCTGCTTTTCAAACTATGGCAGATTTGCGCTGAAGTGTTCTCTCTTTTTGCAAGGAATTCGGTTTATGTAACAAAAAATATCCTTTGGAGACTTTCTTACTACCAGATCGATAATCTAGAGGTTACTGAAAACTGCATTGTCTTAAAAACGTCAAAATCCTATTCACGGTAATAAAACTTTAATCACGAGGTAACTTTGAAATGCTGTTCATTTTAAGTTCGGATTTGCTGACAGTTAAATAGAAGGATTTCTTGGTCTTCTTCCATGCTACACCTAAAGAAGTCTTAGTGTTTCAAGGCACTATCATAAACAGTGTTTATATCGGCATCATTCTGATAGATACACCAAAAAAATAACCACTTCTAAAAAGAGGAGATCCACTCATTTGTCTCAAAAAAAAAAAAGAAAAATTTTTTTTTTTACCTTTGCACAAGTTGAATATTTTGTCAGATATGACGCTAGTACGGAAAATAAATGATAAGGTGACGAAACAGTTAAAAAGTTCTTTGGTAAAACCTGGTAATAATCATTTACCCAGGAATATTTTGTTTCTAATAGAAATCCGATGACGATTTGTTACAGTTAACAACAATGTTTCGTTTGATACAGTTTTATGCTTTGTTTGCTGTTATTCAATGAATTCTGCATCTGGAAGAATTCTGAGTCGCGGAAGTTTAGTGGTTGGTTATCATAAAATATTATTAGTTAATCATCGTTAGGCTGATAAAGTGTTTTTCTATTTTTATTTTCATAAAAATACAAAAAATTGTGCATCAAATACCTACAATTAATAAGTGACCGATTTCATTTAGTTGGCTCTCTGAACTGTCATTAAAAGTGGATAAGGGAATGATAATTACTGCTGACAAATTTAATACGAAAAGTCTGAAATTAAATATAACTACTTATAAACTCTGCGAACAATTAATGTCTCTCATCCAAGAGAACATTATACTCCTGCATGAAAATGAATTTTCGGCAAACGTTACGTCTTGAGCTTCAACAGCCTCCATTTACTGTCCAACACAAACAAACTTTGAACATCGAAACTTCATCGTAACTTCCGCCATTCATGATGCAGTTTTGATGAGCAGCATTAATCGTGGTATTGGAAACTTGAGGGAGGAATATTCGAGAAGACTTCCTGAGGCTGAACTTTGCGGAAGGATTTTAATTGAAAAAGTGAGAGTTAAGCAAATCTTAGTTTTACCAGACCACTGGACTGATTAGTATCGTTCTTAGGGCTGCAGGACGGATTAGATATTTTTACGTGGCTAGGAACAAATTCCTCTGATTCCGCACTGGCAGAGCGGGGAATCGAACCCTGACCCTGAGATCGGTAGTTGAAAAAAAAGTGAGAGTGCTGACAGAAGAACAGACAGTTAAGAACAGTACAGTTGTAAACGAAAAAGCTGTGTAAACCAAATGTGTTTCAAGAAGCAATTATATAAGAATTCTGAGATATAAGCAAAAAGTGACGGATGACTTAACATCTTCCAGTGGCCAGGAGAATTAAACCGCATCGTTTACAGAATATTATTCTAGTAACGCCACAACGAATAGAGTTCATTATGTGATGAATAACTTAATTGAACTAAAAATATATATCTGATGTTATTCCAAATGCTCCCTTTGTTCATTTGACATCAGGGATGCTTGATTAATTTCCTTTGGAGTTCAGCAAAAATTTGTTTATTGCATTTAGCATTTGATAGTAACTAATTAAAGCCTATTAGTCAAAGAAAACACGAATTATTTGCGATGTCACTTTGTCATAAACAGCATAATTTATAAAGAGAGAGAGTAGAATTATTGTATCCGGTGTCAAGTCCTTTTAAATGAAAAACGAATCAGTCTTGCACATTGTGAAGTAATTTTACTGTTGTTACTTAACCGGATTCTTCGTACTAAAATAGTTCAAAAGTATACCAAAGTCTTTCAACAATCGGTTGTAAAGGAAAGACTACACTTACTGAAAGGTATTGCCTCCTTTTATATTTTATAGGTGGTATTTTGACATGTGATAGCCTAATATATTTCTTTATATATTAGTCTATTTTATATGTTTTGTATTTATTGGTTTCTCATAAAAGTTTGGTTATCATTACCTAAAGGTGATCGGGAAGGTGAACACCACCGGCCATGTTCCTTAAACCAAGGTCTAGAGAATATAAGGAGATCTTGCCAGGCACAGCTTAATCTGGGGTAGAGGATTAATCGGCTAGGTGCGTGACGTCACTATGACCACAGTCAGGCTACTTAACCTATAGAAATCCTGCCTTTACTTTCTATCTTTTTTATTTCTAAATACTGTAAGCTATTCGATAATTAAAGTAATCGTCAGATGAAGGCTCTTCATTCAACTATGTTAAGATGAATAATCATAAGAGAGATCATTAGAACATTTTCGCTAAATAACATTAAAATTATGGCAAACCTACCTTTGTTTTCTTCCTTTTTTCCGTCATTAAATACTATTATCTGTTTGTTAAGGAAATTAATAGACAGATAAAAAAAACTAAATTTTAATATATCAAATAATCACGAGGGAGTTCTAAAGAATATTCTAAACAATAAAACAAATATCTATTTCTAGAATTATACACATCTAACATATCTCCATAAAATCACATTTCGCAAGTCCTTTAACATAATTTTACTAGCTATGTCGCTAACTTTTTCATCTTATTCACTACTTTTCTGGAACAACTAATGTGTCTGTTCAAATCTCGAATTCTTAAAAATATTTGGCAACGGAATAACTTCTGAAGTTATTTGGATTTGACTGCTAATTATATCCGTTAATTTAATGATCGCTCCTTTTACTGCTGTTGAACACCTGATGTGAATCAAACATTTTATCCATACACTTCAAATGTTCAAGAAACACTAGGTTTCATTAGTTTGCCCTCTCTGAAGCTTATGGCACCAATCGGTGTGTCATCTCCCTTTGTTACTTTTGCTCCTATATTGTGGAGACTTAAGAGCAATGAACCCGCCAACATATTGCAAACCTTATTCTTCTTTTTCCGTGGCATCTTCCCATTCCATGTTTTTTCTTCAACTTTCTGGTCTTTGAAGTCATCACTTTGATAATCATAATTAAATTCTTGTAAGCAAAATAAAATTGCTGATAAACTGGGCTCTTTCTGAAGAGAATTTCCTGCGTCTTGATTATCAGGGATGTGGGGAAATGAGCCCGATGTTACATTTTCACCGTTACAGTTTTAAACGCTGCTCTTTGAGCTTCCAAGTGTGCTGCATTTTCTTAAAAGTTTGGCTCTAAGAAGATGTTTAAATGCAACTGGTTATGGGTGCTGATTATATGCTCCCATTTGACTTATGAAATAAAAAAAAGTGCCCCAAACCAACCTGATTTGGTCTGTAATTTAGAATATACGTCATGCCAAGTTTTTATTATGCTATTTTCAGCAAGGTACACAAAGGATAGAGCACTTTATTTTTCATCACTTTCATTTCTATAGCGGTTTTACTCACGTCTTGCAAGATTTTGTCTTGCGTTTACGGGTTTAGTCGCGGAAGCATTTCTTGATGATTTCCTATCTGTTGGCAGTCGGGAATTAGAGAAATCAAACCAACGATTAACATCCCTAATGAAATGGCTTGTCATTTTCCAGTCCATATCTTCAAATTTCATTGGTCGCTGAAGTGATCAATAGATTTATATGTATTTTTGGACGGTAGTTGCACGGCAAGTTTAACACTCATTCGTTGCATAACCATAATAACATTGATATGTTTTTCGGGAAGAATATAAGCTGTCCGAAGATCACTTTTGCTCTTCTTTATTAACTCTCTAACTGGACCATTGTGCGCATGCGTACTACTTACCATCCGGCAATATGAATCCATGGTTAAGAAACTTGCTTTTAATAAGCTTTACTAGGTGTGGAGCATTTGTAAACACTCGTATTTATCTGTTGTTGTCCATTGGATTAATAGAGGACCTTCCTCTCTTACAAACCAACAATAAATAATTTCATAGAATTTATCACATATGCTTGTAAATCAATCAAATCTTAATTGTTCAAGAATATTGGTTTGATTTTCTTAGGAATTCATATTATCAAATATCCTTGTCACTAGTTATGTTATATTTTCATAAGCCTGATATTCGAAAAACTCTATTACTCTCATAGGACTGATATGTTGGTCAATGAAAGAATGACATGTTACTTGTAATAAATGTTTGTGTGTGTGTGTGTGTGTGTGTGTGTGTGTGTGTGTAAGAGAGAGAGAGAGAGAGAGAGAGAGAGAGAGAGAGAGAGAGAGAGAGAGAGAGAGAGAGCATGCAAACGGTATGACATTGTGAATCTCCACAGAGACAAATTTTACAATCTTTGTATGTTGTATAAAGTACGTATTTTGCATAGGTTTAGGTTGAAAGGATAAAACAATACTCTTTGTTAGTATATGTTTAAAAACAAAAAATAAATTGTTTTGATACTTTCGGCCTAGGTAGTATAGGTGATTACCGCACTGTTTTTATGTTCGTTGTTGATTACCTTCTCACCTTGTATTCCAACAATGAATACAGCGGGCAAGGATAAAAAAAGCCTTGTGCTGTAAGTAGATTAGGCATTGCCATTCCAAATGGTATTCTGCTCAACCTCCAATCGCTCTGGTTACAGGCTCGCAATTGAGCAGCTGTGGATTTTGAATTCTTGCCTCGTGTGCTCCGGGGAAACAAAGCTCCCTTTTGCCTCCTAAATGCCATGTATTCCGAACCTCTGGTCACCTATTCATCTACATCAAGATCTAATTCATTGTTGATTATTATCTGTGTTACGGGGACCTTACGTCCCCTTCAACCGACATGATGTTATCCTTTCTTTCTAATATGATTTAAAAGAGTAAATATAATTAAATAAGCTGAACCCTAGGTTTTACATAACTATAATCAGATCATTATCATGTTATTCTCAAGACTCGTGTGTGTGTATAGAAAGAGAGAGAGAGAGAGAGAGAGAGAGAGAGAGAGAGAGAGAGAGAGAGAGAGAGTATTATTGCAGAAGATAATTTATGCTAATCCTTTGTCTTCCTTTTTTTTGACAATGAACCGAAATATTTTAATGGTAAGAAATAACTGATAACCCAAGAGAATGAATTATGCCATCACGCCCGAGGGAAGATATTTTGTGTTTACATAAATGGATAACTTTTCCAAGTGTACATCTCCATTATATTTATCCCATTCGTTTACTTGGGCAAAGGAATTCGGGAAGAGGAGAAAGAGAGTGACCGTGTGGTGTCACGCGTCTTAACCCCCATCCCCTCACCCCCATGATACCCCGCATGAGACCTTGTCTACTCTAGAGGACTCTAGACCTTGTTAGTGGGCAAAGCAGAGATCTGCATTACCACCTGATTCCCCCCTGAAAATGGCCAAAACTCGCTGAGAAAAGGAGATCTTGCGGTTTTCGTTTCATTTATTAATCTGGAAATATTATAGAATGGATGGGGATGATTATTCTTTTTAGATTAAAATGAAGTTAGTTACTAGGAATCACTGAAGTTAGGATTTCGGAGTAATCAACGAATAATCATAAACTTTTCGGTCATTTAGTACAGCTCGACCAAGGACAGGGTCGATAAATCGTACTGGCAGCCTTAAGTGTTCAAAGTGGCTAAGCCTCTAAGTAGTGAGCCACTACAGAAAGGACTAAAGTTTGTTTTCTCGAAGGGACAAATCACAAATTCTTGATCATTTCCAAACCTGAAGTCATTTTTCTTAATTCTGCATTTGTGCCTCTTGCTGAAGGGAAAGTGACTTATTCATGTGGAAGAAACTTTAGCCGAAGGTAATCCACATGAAAAGCTTCAAGTTAGTATATATAGGGAGAAATGTACTTTACCTTGAATTTTCCATCTTGAAAACTGCCTTTATTATCAATTAGTCTTTAACAGTGGCCTCATCCCTCACTGGACCTTGCCCAAATGCAACTCGTAAGTGTGGTAAAGTGTCAGTGGAATTAGAGACTGACTTTCAAACCAACCGAGACTTCCCCGCTTTTTCTCATATTAATTTAGATATTTCGTAATTGGTTAATGCCCCACTGACAAAAAGAATTAAGTACGTATGCTGGATATCGTCATCACTGAAAGACAAGATTCAATGAGGGGAAACTGCGAGTCCCTTTCCGTGAATCCTGACTTCATAAGGCAATCAACCGTAATTGCTTGGCCTCCTGTCAGCTTTGATTTCAGTAATGAAACTTTATTTGAAATGAATGGGCCTTCATTGAAGGAATCTTCATTGAATTTCCTTCTCCAGTTAATTTTTTCTTTTCAACAGTGACATTGGCATTGAGGTCTGGAAAATACCGTAGTGAATCGATTGGGATAGTAATACTGAAGACATACTTCCGAGCAAATTTCTACACAGATAATTGATATTTGAATCTATCAGATTTTCCATTTTTGAAATGCAACATCGAAATGAAGTTGTCCTCTTAATTCTATACTACTCCTACTACTACTACTACTTCTTCTTATAATAATAATAATAAAAATTCTGATAGCTTTTTAACTCTATAATCAGCAATGATTCCGATAGTCTTCCAATCTCTAATACCCATATTTTCATATGAGTATATTTATCATTTTAAGGATTAACCAAAAATAGCGGTAATATTTATCTCGGGGAGAGCATAGTGATGACGTTTACTTATGCAAGTAATCAAGTCTATCTCTGGCGATTATCATCATAAAAATATTTCTTATTCTGCCCTCTTTCCGAATCCCATGCATATAAATATCCATGTCTCTTTCAACACCTGAGAGTGACCCTTCCACAGTTGGAAGGACTATCATTCATCAATACATCCAGCCTTACCAGCTTCCATCTCATATTCCATCCACATAGGAAACCCCCACCCACTGTTTTTTATCCCCCTTCAACTTCGGCCGTAAAATGAATTAAGGTCCTGTCAGCGAATTTAGGACGTAGTAAAGGGAACTTTTAAATTAAAATGCTTCCCGAGGATTCTTGACGTCTTGTTAAAGTTGATGGGGTCTTCTCAAGATGGATGTTAGAGAGGCTCTCCACAATATCTTACTAAAAGAAGATATTATTTTTCCATTAGTACTTTTAGTGAGCATGTTTGGATGGGGAAGTTGCTCATGGGATATCATGTGATGGTGAATGGAAAAAGATAAAGCGAAGATAATATCAAATCAAACTCGGAGAAAGAAAATAACGAATTATATGATTAAGACGATATAAGATGGTTAAATGTATGGCCTATGAAGATTATTACTGAAAATAGAATTCAGTTTTGATTGAAGGGATAAGAGGATGAGAGCACTTGGAAAGAAAGAGAGTTTATAAAGTAAATAATTAGTACATTGCTGAATTTTTAACCAAAGGCATATTGAATAGTGAATAGATCTACAATAATCAGAGAGAAAATTCACACAACTAAAGGAATAATGAAGCATAATAAAAATATATATGCTTGATATTTCCAGACCCTTTTACTCTGTCTACTTTAAAAGAAAAAGCCATCCCAATAATGTTTCATTTTTTACTTTCATTCGTGTTATATATCCACACCTCCAATCCATATTGGAAAGTTGATCAACTGCCTATTCATGTATTCCACAATTTGCTTCTTTTGGCATGCTCCATATCCTCCAAACTTTTAGCAGCGATCCTATGTCTTCCCTTCTTGTAATTATTTTGTGACTCTAACTTTCTTTTATCCTTCCACCATCAATTACTTCTAAGCCCAAATACTTCAAGATACTGCCGCTTTAATTCGAACTATCTTTCGCTCGAGGGAGACAGAGGGAGATGTTCTATCATGCTACAAAACATGTTGCAACTAAAAATAAGATTGAGGATGTTTATATGCTTAGGGCGAAAGTTTATGAAATGATGTAAATAATAACCATTTTTTTCAAGTGCATAAAACATTTCCCCGTGTAATAGTTTATTGCATTTTTTGGTTTAACTAGCATAATAAGAAAGAATTTACCAATGAATTTTAACGTACTATTTATGAAAATGATTTGACATTCGGGACAAAGATATAAATGGGCGACAATAATAATAATAATAATAATAATAATAATAATAATAATAATAATAAAATAATAATAACAATACAGTAGTAAAAATTCATAATGATAATTGCTTTCGGATCTCAATTCGTGGATGGAGAAGGAATGAAAGCTGAAAAAAGCAAGTAAAATGTGAATACTAGAAAATACTTTGGCAGAAAGCAATAGTCAAGAAAAAAATCTGTCTTGGGGTTTGGGGGTGAGAATAGTGGTATACTGAGACAAAAATATTAGCATG
>NC_087220.1:10057071-10067071 GCF_015104395.2 Macrobrachium nipponense
TTGCAAATGGAAATGTCACGATTAGCATTTTTACTCATTTAAAATGGTCCTCCCATAATTGGGCTGTAAATGCCAAAGAGAAACCCTCCGGCAAAATAAAGAGAAAGCTTTTGAAATGGAAATACAACGATAGAATTCTCTGAAATTAGGTGTATTATATATAATAAAAACACTGTTCCTTGTTTAATGAGAGCATGCTCCTCTGAATTTAACATAACATTGTGAAAATATTTTGAATAATACTCAGATATTTTTTTATAAAATTCATTAGGCGTCGAATTCCTAGTTAAACTAAAACTATTAGCGACTTGGATTCTCAATTTGCTATTTATTTAAAGTTATATCGAATTTCAAATGATTCATAACCAGAAACAAATCTTCTTGTCTTAACTCTAACGTTCTACCTCACCTCACCCCTTTTTTTCCCTGACGTAGTTCCTTAGCATTGCTGTCGTACCCTAACGTCCGCGACTCCACCTCTTCACACCTGCATGTCGACACTTCTTCTCTCGACCCACGGGCACCTCTATTGTGCTCGCTGTCTTCGTTCCTCTGCCAGCGTTGAAATGTATCTTTCAGGCTCCAGTAGACGATTAGCGGCAAAGATGAAGGACCCGAGACGAATCGCTCCCTCAAGGAACGGGGAATTTGTTTGGCAAACAACAGTATATAGTTTGGACATGATAACACCTGTCCTAAAACTCAGGTATAAATACGACCTAACATGGCCCATCAAATTGCATTTGATTGTGAATAGTAAGATACGGCATAGTAACCTAAACTGGAGATATCACTCTGACAGTGATTAAGTACTTGCGGTAGTCTGTTCTGCTCTTCGACTGCAGTTCTATCGCGGTACCGTATAACCGGAATTGGTCTTGTGCCTGAGGACTCTGCCTACTGCTCTCCTTGAATATCACCTTGAAGCTGAAGTGGCTAGTAATATCAAGAATTGTATATTGAGACTGCCTACTAGTCTGATTGATTGGCTTGGTTCTTGAATGATGAAGAATTGATTTTTAAAATCTTTGGCCGGCAACCTGGTACAGACTACGTCTGTCTTTGTCTTCACCCCTGTAACTAGCACTCATTCCTATTTTCAGCTGCATTTTCTCTTATCATTCCATTCGTGGATTTCCACCTCCCTATGAGACCAGTGAGTATTTTGTGTGATAGAACTATAACGTTGATTCAGTTTTGATACTCTAAAATAATGTTTAACTGAAAGAATTTCATGTAATATAGAAGAATTAATCGTCGTGAGAAACCTTACATTTTGCCTTGTAACTTGCTTTTACAATTACCAGCATTTCATGCAGGAATACTTTGTAGATTCGTGTAGACTGCCCAGTTGTGTGCCTGCCCCTGTAGACCAACAGTGCCGCTCACTTAACTCTGCCAGTGCCAAATTAGGATACCATATCCCTGTTTACCAGCGACTCTCAAGCTCGCTTACAGTGCTACCTTATGTAGTGTTATTGTGCATTGCTAATTTTAGTTCATGATCCGTATTTTTATGTCCAAATTTAACTTTGTTAAACAAGTGATTGCTTGCATTTTGGTGGCACTTTGCCTTGGTATCATGAACACTAGAAGTAACGTCATCAGTGTCATGTTCCCAGTTAGTGCTTCTGTAATTGTATATCTTCTCATTGCCCTTTTAAAAGTTATATTCATTTATGAATTGAGTACGTGTTACATTTGGTCCTTATCTTGGTTAATAATTTTGGTTATTCTAAAGGTAAGAGTACACACCTTTAGGATAACCAAAATTATTAACCAAGATAAGGACCAAATGTATCACGTACTATGTTCATAAATGAATATAACTTTTAAAAGGGAAATCAGAAGATATACAATTACAGGACCACTAACTGGGACAATGACACTGATGACGTTACTTCTGTTCGTAGTCTGCATGCCAGTAGTGAGAAATTGCCTTTATTGCGCACAAGGAAATAATTTTGAAACTTTAATTTTTTTGTAACTTTGCATTAACCCATTTAGGGAAAATGAAAAATGTTAACTATTAAAATACCTCAGCGATTTCTTCTGCAAATGGCCCTCTTCTTGGAGCGCGTATTAAGGGAAGGAAAGCTTTGATGATGTGCGTACCCGAAAAAGGTCTTGAATCTTGAAACATATTAAACATCGTTACCAAAATCAAGAACACTTTCTTCGTGTATTCATGTACATGACGTTTATTACTCTAATGAATGAATGGCATATTTTTCCCATCTTTGATTAAGTCTAGCCACTCTATGGTTAGTGAGGAGTCCGACATCTCTTCGTTACTCTTTCATTTCCCCTTTTATTTAAAGAATATTTCTTAATTGTTTGTATATATTCATTTCAAATGAACAATCAGGCAAGGATTATACCGCTGAAAATACTTCCTAAAAACTATGCAACTGTTCCTTTTTCCCTATTTCACAGAACCTAATAAATTCGGCCTCCACAAACTTTATCTTGTTCTTAGAGTAAATGAAAAAGAAATCATATTAGAAGCGCGCAATGACCCTGCGCTAGAATTTCTCGTACACTGTACATGTAAACTAATCATTCTGATATAGCGGACGTTTCTCAAACACACATTTTCATGAGCAAAAAGACTTTCTCATGAAATATTTTTGATAAATGTATGAAGACCGAAGAAAACCATTGATTCGTCTTTAATTTGCATCATCAGAGAGTTTTAATTTAAGGAGAAACCTAGGTTATATTCACACCATAGGGAAAGTGCTGTTGGTGCGCCTAACAAAGTGAAGTGTTGTCATCATTAAAGTGTGTTTACAGGGTCCTTTTTGCCACTATTTGTGCAATTTTTTTGTTTTGTTTTGTTTGTTTTTTTTGTCTGTTATTCAACTTCCAGTCCCACTTCCTTTCATCAATGTTGCTGTCCAACACCTCATGTCGTTACTTCTCAGTGCGCTGTCGTGGACGGTATGATTAGTTTGCTTGTATACGAGAAAATTTAGCATAATAGTCTGGAACTGCGTAGTTTAGACCTCCTTGTGCTAAGTGTAGGAGACAAGATATGAAACGAATCTCTTCGCTGAAAGACCAGTTAGAAAATTGATCTGTAAAATTACTTATTTCTGTTTGTACAAAAAGAAATTTTGAGAAGCTTCTGTTCAGCCATCTTGAATCAGAAATGTTTTTATAGGCTTCATTTCAATCGTTAAGCCTCTTGGCTTTTATTATAATAGCAGCGACCTGCCCGTTGGCAACACAGTGGCAAGATTCAAACACAAACCACAGGAAATGCTGATCATTAATCACTATGCACGATTTGCTGTTGCTTGAGTGCTTTGGAAAACGTTGCCTATGCTTGGTTGCACCTAATTCACAGCCTCTTCCACATGAGACTTGTTTTACTTCACATTTAGAAAAGACTGAATCTAATATTTGAGTTATATAATAGTTTTTAAAACTTTTTTTTAATGCAAAAACTCGATTGTTTCTTTTGAAAAAACGTGAGGCTTACCACATTTTATAAGAAATGCTCTATCTTTAAATAAAATAGCTTTTATAAACCTTTAGATTTAATTTATATTCAATTCATTATTTTTAAACCTCGAAGATATTCTCTGACAAGATGTGTGGATCGTCCACTATATCTATAAAAGGAAAAATATCATTCTTATTTATGACATATGAAGCAAAAGTCTGCATAATTCCTCTGAAAAAATAAAAAAATATCAGTGAAGGAATATTTTCTAATAATCCTGCAAGCGAAAAACTAAAACTTACAAAATTTAAATTTGAGGGATAATTATTCATAAAAAAGTATTAAACTTGCTTAAATGATCACTGCCTAAGGACCACCTTCATTCTGAATGCAAACTCACTGAGTGACCCAAAATCTTATCACTGAAAAGACGACAGTAGGAAACTCTTCCCTTCCATCTCAAAGCTTTCGTGGATTTTCTGTCCTCGCTGGGAATTGAATGAAAACAGATTCCTAATCTCTTTGATGTTCATTTGAATAAATTTTTGTTTGGGTTTTCCCGAGTGAAATATAATGAGAATTTTACTTTAATTTTCGTAACTTACATATATTCCTGGACAGGAACTGGCTTCTGAGGAATAACAATACCGATGATCCTAATGTTATTATACGCTGCCTGCCCTTTTCTTTGCTGCCAATAAATCCAGAAAATTTATTCATCTTAACTCAGCAGGTTCTCTTTGCTAACATTACGCATAAACTTATTTTCCCTTCTCTGGCTTCCTGCATTATTCCGTCCAATTGAAAAAGTGTTTTTAGCAACCCGTCTCGGCCATTTAGACATTTTTATACTTCTCATAAGGTTACACGAGCGTGATTGTTATTGGAAAACCTTTCTGCTCACCAAAGTGTGTGCAATTAATCCTAAGTGAGGCTTGCCTTCAGCAGTGTAGTGATACTAAGAGTCACCAACATTTCCAAGTGAGAGTTGTAATAAGCAGGCCATTTTACTAAGATTTGTAATGGTCATAAGCGTAAGGAGATATAATAGTTTGTTCGTGTAACAAAGTGACTGACGCCTGTCTAAGGAAAGCTTAAGAGAGAAAAATTCAGAGTCGGGAAGATTAATGGTTCGTCGGTAAAATGGGGAATAAGAGTTTTTTTAAAGTATCAGTCGTAGAGGATATCGAAGGAGGTATATGGCAGAATTTTTGGGGAAAAAGTAAAGAAAGTCTATGAACAAGACGTCAATAAAAGAAGACAATTGTGTGTTAGAGAATCAAGTGGACGTTTTAACCCAAAAAAAGAAGAGTGGAATTAGTATTCATGAACGTCAGAAAACAGAATGTCTCGAGATGTGGCTTGGAGACGAATAAAAATTCATGGCGTTGGGATTGATTCACGCTTTTATAATAACAAAAATACTGGCTTAGATTATGAAGCATTTAAGCAACTGGTTCGGTGTAAAAATAGGTCCTAGAGAAGGATGCCTTTTTTTCTGGCTGTTTAGTAATTCTAGATGTGAGGGAAAGGACAGGTGATATAAGCTGCAAATTTCTGTGCTTTCAACACCTGTACATTATTTATTATTATTATTATTATTATTATTATTATTATTATTATTATTTTATTATTATTATTATTATTATTATTATTATTAAGCAGGAAAAAACCATGATATGCAAATTGACTTGTTGAGTTTTTGCTCTCCTTTTGTCTCTGGGAGGCCTCGCGTAGGTAGTTCGTCACGATTTTGCTCAATATCATATCAGCAAATAAGAACAATAGTCTCAAATTCCTTTACATAATGCTGGAAAGAAGAGAGAGAGAGAGAGAGAGAGAGAGAGAGAGAGAGAGAGAGAGAGAGAGAGAGAGTGCTAAATGAAAATCATTTTCCTTGATCAAGATTCATTTGTGGCAATTATGTGATGAGGATGATAGCAAATGTAAGCATGCAAAGTGATATGCCAAGACAATAGTAATGATCACAAAATTTGGAGAAAAAATAACAAGGAATAAAAGGAATTTTCTGTATGATTGAGTATAAAAACAATGTAAAACCTATAATTTTTCAAATTCAACACCAGAAGTTCTCAAATATGACTTGACTTTGTACCCTTGAAATTAAGTCGACCAGAGATTGAGCAGAAACAAAAGACAAAAAAAACATTATTTTGAGTACGTCATATTCAATTAAAGATTATCGTTGTTCAATGTTTTCAATTCGAGTAAAGCTTTTTTTAACTTCTTCCGTTTTTTGGGTCGTTTTTTCCATTAGATATTATCCTCTTGATTTATTTCTGCAATTTATTGCGCATTCATGAAATACAACTTGCAATAAGATGATTCCTTGTACTAATCTGAGTTGTCGTCGTTTTGACTAAGAAGTTTCCCATCATAAATATAGATGGTGAGAGTGAAACGGTTCAATGTTTCTATAAAATCAGTTCCTTTATGATTTTCGTTCCTTCACTGCCTCGTCAATTGATTTGCTTAGGCATATACAATTTTCGTCTCACATATTTTTCTTTGATTTTATATCTTACACGAACTTTCGTGATTTCTGGACATGTTCTTTGATATTAATCACGCAACAGGAATATTCAAATATAGTAATCAGCAAAATCGTTACTAATATGATTACTAAGGAAGTGAACCACGATGAGGCTCTCGTGGTTCTGCCATATAAACAAGGCGTGTTCCGATCTCCAGCTTTCTCGGGACGTGCACAAAATTTTCCCTTCACGTAAAAGTTGTAAACATTATATTCTTAACTTAACATGAAGTGGTCTTCGAAATTATTACTCATACTTAATACTACTCATACTGACAACAAGGATCAAATGGAAAAGGGCACAAAATTGTCAGTAAGTGGAAACTAAATAATTTAACAGAAACAGCCTAAATTCTGTCCACCAAATGAATTACAGAGTGCTATAATCTATCGGCCAAATATAATCTTTCACCAACCAAAATTAAAATAAATACGATATAATTTTATTACAAACAATTCTTCTGTACTATTTAACATGCACATTATATATTTTTTACACTTTAACTCTAATGGATAAATCATAAGTATTCAAATAATGGAAATGTTCTGAATTTATGTCTTGGTTTATTTACACTTGATGCCTTCATAATGAAAAAAAGTTGTAGAAAAAAATATAAGCAACAAAATTAATATATTAAGTTTTTTTACATGTTTGGACTGTACGGATACTTTGTAGTTTCTGTTCGGGGTTAAAATCTGTGACCGTGTGATATCCGATAATCTTGGATATCTCTTTAATTTTTTACCATTTTGACAATTATTCCATCTGGTATTCTTGATCTTCTTGTGTACCTGAGAACTTTCTCTCCAACTGTATTTAATTCGTTCCTTGACAATGTCTTAGTAAAGACGAAACGCGCTTGGATTTCCGACTATCATTTTCCTAGGTATTCGCTTATTTATTGAAGCCACGTGCATTCTACTGTGCTTTTTAAAGCATACACACACACACACACACACACACACACACATATATATATATATATATATATATATATATATATATATATATATAATATATATATATATGTGTGTGTGTGTGTGTGTGTGTGTGTGTGTGTGTTTGTGTGTGTGTATTGTTACATACATACACGAGATGTATGTTGAAGCCCTCAGTCTTAAGAAATCTTAAAAAATATAAGTACAATATTTTTTTTTTTAACTTCTTGTAAAAAGCAAGACCATCCCCATCAGTTCACAGGAGCCATGCCTATCCCTTCCCTTAGTCATCAAAAATTGGGCACAGCTTATTATCCTACTTCTCCTCTTTTCCCCAAAATCCTGCTCTCCTTCAGCTAAATGGTCCCACCATTGTCATTTGTTTCCACACCTGGTGCTCTTCAGATTTCTTTTCCAGCTAAATCATCAACACCCCAAGAAAGCCGGCGCGATGTGACAAAACAAGACACAAAAAAAAAAATGAGAGAAGAGAAACGGCTGGAGGACCGAGTCTTAGAGTCATTCTCTCCACTTTAAAGACTTCAATTGTCAAAGAACAAGCTACAGTTTGGTTTTGAAATTCGTTCGATGCACAATTCTTTTCCTTCCTTAATTACTCTCTGGTCTCATATTATATAACAAACCCCACATTGCATCTCCTTCAGAGAATTAGTGAAGTAGGAAACATTTGTGACCTACATTCAGAAGTGTTAATTTATACTGCTAACTAGTAACAGTGTTGTTACTTACTCAATCGGCCTTACGCAACTCCCCATTCACATTAATTGCATTCAGATCAAGAATTACAGTTCATCCTTAATTTGCAGAATTAGGAGAACGCAAGAAGTTGTGTACCGCATCACACGTGTTCCACAGTGCCAGGGTAGCAAACATCCATCCCAATTCCCAGGGTGAAAGAATGAAGAGCTGCTGATAATTATCATTTTATGATTGGCGATAATTGAACAAGAATTTTAGTCCCTTAAATGCTGGGTTTTTCATATGGGATTTAAATTTCTGTGGTTTTCATAGTGATACTATTTGATTTGTTAGCCAATGTAACCTCAGCGCCACAGAGCTAGTGCCTTCAGCTCCTGGATAATCACTTATGATTAACATAATAATAATTTTAGTATTAGTATGCACTATGCACATTTCCTTAAATCCATAATTTTTTAATCCTTTTTCTCTCTCTTTTGTTACTTGCGTGGCACCCAGTCTGGTCAGATTTCAGTTAATTTTAGAGTAAATGTTAAACCTCACCCAGCCCACGCGCGTAATAACAATAATATAATAATAATAATAATAATAATAATGACATATATATGATATATATATATATAGATATATATATATATATATATATATATATATATATATATATAATATATATACATATATATATATATATATATATATATATATATATATATATTTATATATATATAAATTTTTGGATACAGAATGGAAATTGGTTATCATATATCTTTTTCTCGCTGTCTGGTGTCCAACAAAAATGTATAGTTACTGAAGCATTCTGTTTTTATTATCGTCTGTCCTCTGTAGGATTAGGCTAAGTCCCGTTGATGGATATCCATGAAATATGTACACAAAACCAGATGAAATCTAGATATAAAAATGCTCTCCCTTTGTTGGAGGAACGATATTTCACCCTGTGAATCAGTTATGCTTTCTTAAGGAATATCTTTTCTGACTTTGCTGTAACGACTGACATGATTAGTTTAGCTATCATTACCATTCAGACTCTGCTTCTCTATTCTAGAAGAAGCTGGTCTTATGTCAGCATGGGTTCTGTTTCTGAGCATCCCCTTACATCCAGCCTGAACATTCCAAAACCGTATTATTTTTGTAGATCATTATCATGTGTAGTATTTTATATATATGAAAAAATTACTTGAATATAACAATAATAAACTCTGAAGTCTATTCTCTACATTTTGTTTTGCAATGTCTGTTCCTTAAGTTTTTTTTTATATATATATAATTCTTCGAGTATTTTTGTACGAGGAATACAAATAGATACCTTGAAAACACAAAACCCTTTCATGTTCATCTTCCGATAATGGAAAAAGAGGAGGGTTTTTAAGTTATAATGCTGTGGTTTAGCTATACTTGCGAGAAAAAATAGCATGTGTGGTTCGGTGAAATTTACAAAGTGCTTCTGCTCAAAGCAAAAAGGAATAAACTAAATTTTTCAAGAAACGACAAAGTGTTTTGCCTTCATAACGTGAGTTTCGTGGACAAACTTTAGGATGGCTTTTAAACTCATATTTTGGGAAACCCTTCTTTACAGACTAGATAATAGTACAAATATTACTCGATCGTGCTATTATTCATATTTTTTAAATAAAACTGTACTTATAATGTAAAAACACTGGTGATGTTGGTGAATTAAACTTATGCTAATGGTATGCAAATATTTTCCTCAAGAAAATTAACAAACCCCCTAGTGACAATAGTGCAATGCATAATTATTACAGTGACCGAGAAAGGGGATTTTTTAAATGTTATTCTGCAAAATACAATGTATCACTATTTAAGCCGTAATCTACTCATATTGTTGCAAGTCTTTGCTGAATCAGCTAATTAGCGCTGAAGTTATTTGAATAAATTCTTTGAAATTGCAAGACATCTAATTAAACCAACAGGAAACAAAGACAAATTAAGATGTTGCCGATGGAGTTTGTGGTCCATCACTGTTCATTAAAAAAATTGTATTCATTGAATGGTGTCTAGACTGCAGTGATATACCTAAAAGAGAGAGTTAAACAGACTTCTCTCAAACACGGTGCCATAAGATGGAAGCCATCAAATAAAAGCAATTAGATACATGTTTAAATGCTCCCATATGCCTACGTAAGGATATCTGCCGAAATGATATTCACAATAGCCATTATTCCCCACAAGTTAATAAGTTCACAGCAGTTTCTTCCTCGTCAAACCTCTTCACATACCACCTATTAAGTTCATTATTGACGTAACTATTTTTTTATTCGTAACTTTCCTTTCATCTGACTAATTCCTGATGAATGCAT
>NC_087220.1:10069571-10079505 GCF_015104395.2 Macrobrachium nipponense
GAGTCAGGACTGCTATAGTTGTATATAGTCTATAAAATGATTTTAGGGGCAATATGACAGCTATTAGGGCCCCTAAAGTACTTGGAATTAATATGAATGTTACCAGAGTCCTAAGATGACAAAAGGGTCCATATTTCTACTAGTGATCCGGAGAGACTTTAGGCAGATATGACTTACTAGAAAGCCGCAACATTTTACGTTCAGGGAGTTCGTCCTGTTTCTTACCATAGAGTTTTTTATTTGCAGGGTATTGGGCCTTGTAAGGAGTTCTTTAGTTTTCAGTTTATGACAGGCTTTTATATTCCCCGTGGCAGTAGTAGCAACAATATTAAACATAAGAAATATTTTTTATTAGAAGTAATCCATGACTTACCTATAATAACTTTGAAATTTAGGCTATCCTTCGAAAGTCTTCGGTTCCTAGGTTTTCTTCATTAAATTTCATGGGATAAACAATTCATAAGCATTTTAAAAATATTTAACTGACTATTATACCTTTCTGGAAACTTAAGATTTAATAAATGAAAATGTAAGATGATTAAGTTATACTGGCAAATAATCTTGACTCACACATTAATTTACATTTTATTAAATGACAAGCTGTCTTCAGAGGATAAAATAAATTATTTTTCTAGATTATAAGTTATCGTAATGGTAATTAAGACTTTATTTTGAATCTATAGATATATGTAGTAACGAAATGGGGAACATTTTTAAACTAGGAAAATCATTATTATTCTCTGAATGATAATTTCATTGCCTCTTATTATTTACAATGTAATTTATACTATCTTATGGGATTATCTTTTAAAAGCCATTACCGATGCCGAAAAACCTTGAGACTGATGCCTGTGATGGAAAAGATATTTCTCTTATAATAAGAAATATTTTAAAAGGCTCTGGTGAAATGTGAAAGAACAGAGTTCTGAACGTCTAAATCAACATAACATTCCATGCATTTTGCCCCGATAAGTTCCAATGTTAGATCATTACGAAATCTAAAATTTTCTCTTTGGACGAGAAACGATCTTTTTCGTTACTTTTCTTCTCTGCAAAGTTGAACAAACTCTGAAGGAAACGAAGGGTATTTATGTATTTATTCTGGATAAGTTGAAAAGAATAATATATTAGAGGAAGTTAAGAGCAAGGAAGTAAACGGTGTGTGAAAAGAAAAAAAAATGTATAGTTCCTAAATAATGATTTAAAACTTATAATTTTGCCCATAAAAATAACCCGCTTCGTCCTAACATTTTCTTCTGGCTCACCGATAAAAACTGTTAGTGGCTTCGGAGACTTAATTTTTTTCTTGAGTTTACGTCTTCCAGTTCTTTCGTGCTTCAACCCAGCGATTTCTTTGGCTCTACGCCTTTTAGCATCATACTAATTTCATATTATTTTATGTCTTGTTCTTTTCCTTAGCGCAGAAAAAGTACCCATTAAAAGCCAAAAATTCAAAATGTGTTCCTTATTTAGAATATTTCTTATTTCTATATTCTAAGACAAATTAAATTTCCCAAATCACAAAACACCAGTATTACAATTGAGCATTAAGTACATGATTTTAGACGAACAAAAATGGTCTTAATGTACCTTGTATGAATTGCCCTTGTTTATGTTATAAGTAAATTCTGTTTATATGAATGTCTTAGATATGTGCTGGATACGAGTTGAAGTTGCATTATACTTCCTCCAATTATCTTTATTATTATTATTAAGATAGTTTAACCAGACCACTGTGCTGACTATCAGTTCTCTTAGGGCTATCAGAAGTCATCTTATATCTGAAACTGCTCTTTTTAATGAAGCTTTTAATGATGCACCTAAAAACGTAATTAATTAAGTAATTGCATCCATTTCGACGGGATAAACTCTAATTAGGTATTTAACAATAACATACGTCTGAATTATTTAACCTCAAAGTGTCACATCTCCAAGGGTTTTCATAAACTAGAAATTGGAAAGAGACCAACGATGTGTTGTGGGCTCGTCAGAATCTCTTTACTGGCAAAAACATAACCTTCTCCAACAATCTGGACGGAGGTATCGAAGTAACCTCACATATGAAGAGCTATACCATGCACTGACTTAGACACATTCCATTGCCTGGAATACGAGGCTTTGATAAGGAGCTGAAACTAATTCTGAAAGGTAAGAAGAGTGGTTGAGCATGAATGAACTAGTTGGACTTCCATTCAAGAGAAGGTCCTAGACAAGTTGTTCCACTTTGAGTGATTACGTTGGCTCATCGGAACAGATGGTGCACATTAATTAACTGTTGCCTTTTGTCGTCATGCTGTTTAGGTTGAAAATGAAAATAAAATGCGATAAGCAAATTAAAGAATGAACACTAAACCTGAATAATCTGAAAATTTTCTTTGCCCGCTAACAAGAGTTAAAAAGTGATAAAAGCTGATAAAACCGAGTTAAACTTCAGCGTTTTTATGACTCATCAGCATCTAGAAATGTTTATTCCAATTGCAGAATCAGATTAATAGTTCTGCCAGTTTTTGTATTACTGTTTTGGTGCCGACTTCTGCTCTCTTGATCTTGTACAGCCGAATGAAAGAGCCACCTTTATGCTGTATGGTATAGTTTCTAATGTTGTAAAATGTAATGACGATCTCGCTTAATGGGTCAGTAAAAATTCGTTGATTTTTGTTATTACAGATTAATAGAATTGAAACACCAAATTAGTTTGGTCTGTTCCATGCTCTTACCTTATTAATTAAAGGTACAGAATGTCAGATTCTCCCATAATTCAATTTTAACTTATTGGAAGTTTTGTATTATTTAGCTTAGTTTAGCTTTTATTTTAAAGTTCCGTTTTCCGCGTATTTAGTTACAGTTCCTGTTATTAATTCTTGTGTTCCATTTTCAGTTTCTTCCAAGTGTTCCTGTTTCGTGAGTCCCTTGAAAAGAGAGATTTCTTGGGAAGTGCTCCAGGCGTACTTTGGCAGTCTGTTCCTAGCCTCTCTAGTGCGAACTCTATTGGATATACTGCAACATTCCACGCTATGCTGATTGGATTGATATGTATTCTGCTGGCTGCCCAGCGCTTTCTTCAGCCCTGCCCTTGTAGATAACCGGGGGGACTCCTCTGAGAGAAGGTAAACTACGTGATCAAAGGATTATAGGAATCCCTAGACAGTCTCAAAACTGTGGAAACAAAGGCCAATCTAGCTGTATCCGGGATGTGATCAAGGGAGTGCAGGAGTCATTATACAACGTACAGAAAACCACCACACCTTTGAATGCAGCATCCTTCATTTCATAGCTTCCCAGACAAATGAAAGAAGTGAGGGTGCGACACGAAATCTAGATGGCCATTCCCACCCACTGGCTGGCCTCCCTCCCTTGGTTGAAGTGCCCCCATCCCACCTATAGGGTTATAGTTCTTCAGCAACGATCACCAGCCCTTGTGAATCTTCTAACCTTATCTCTGCCTAGTGACATTCTTTAGGCGAGATGTATTCGTTCGTGGTTTGATTGATTATCCTAATACCACGTGTATATTATACAACTAGCGAATGAAATATAGCAAGTGATTGCGAACTATCGTTCTTAAAATTAATGTTAGATTAGCAAGATAAAGCATCGACCAGTTGTTTATTCGAGTGAAATATTAAAAATTCGAACATCATTGCAGATACCCAAACATGGAACTGAGGTTTCTTGACTTGAGATCCATAACTACTCCATCCAAAAAAGATGCAAAAATATTCGGAAATTGAGAGGTTTATGATCCTTCAAACTGGAGCAAGTCTGCAGAAAACAATGAAAATAATTTAAGGAATATCAAAGAACTTTCAAATGATCAACATACTTATAAAGAAAATTTGCATCAATCAACACATTCCTACAAAGAAAATAAATAAGGTGAATATAGTGACTATACTGATTGATGCAATAGGATTCCAAATGCCTAAAACATGTAATCTGTAATGTGTGGTATAATATTGTAAATCCACAAAACATAATCAGGAAATGCTATGAATGCCACGTACCTACTCATCCTACATGTGCAGAAGTCCTGCAAAATAAAAATAAGGAAAAGAGTATATTGCTCATGTCTAGTACGGATAGTCATTAAATCAAGACTCAATGTGCAAATCGTATATGATGAGGAAAATGAGGAAGAGGAAGAAGAGGAAAACAAAAGAATATAAGATTGAAGAGATAGAAAAAAAATGAGATCAGGACACGACTATGGATGCAGAAAAGCTACACATTAGGCAATACAGCAGCATACATACGTTGAAATAAATTGACATAACCCAAAATAAATTCCTTCATTCTGATGGGAAAAAGCAAGAAAAGGAAGAAAAAGACAGGCTGCTCCCTTTTGTAAAGAAGTAATTGCTGATTCGGTAACAGATGCTTACTACAAGCATCCCAAGATATGTCGCAATCATGAGATATATGGCAAATATGCATATTTAGACTATCAGTATGAATGCAGCGGTTCATATCCAAAAGTATACAAACACTTGAAAGAAGGAAAAGGATGTAAGTTTTAAAAAAAGTGGATATGTACATCCTGTAGCCATGAAGACCAAAAAACCAAAAAATAAAAACCAATAGCAAAAATGAAGCAAATAAAGATAGGAAGCATAGAACATGAGAGTAAGTAAAAAAGCAAGACGGCACCGCGTTCTGAAATGTCATCATCGTGATATGAGGCATCAACACCTAGGTACAGAGCAAGTAACAAGCACTATCTACGATGCCAGAGGATGGTGCAAATACAGCGATAAATGTAGACACAAAATTAATAAATATGAAGATGAAAGTTCAAATATCTTGGAAAAGCTGGATTTTTTAATGTCCGAATTTCTGGAAATGAAGAAAAGAACAAATCGGAACAGGAGAGAGACATTGGAAAATCCCTATTACCCATGCTAAATAATGGGGATAACCTGCAAACCCTGAGTGATGAATGCGCAGGGTTTAATTTCGAGTAACTAAAAAGTAAAATAATTCTTAGAAGAACTAACCCAAACTGAAAAATTTAGATACATTGAACATTAAGTGAAACCTGGTATTCCCATGGGGCTGGTAATGCTGATTAGATGAAGGGGCTCCAAACTTATAGATCAGATATAAAAAATGTTATCACGGGAGAACAGCAATATATTGCAGATATATAAATAAGGAATCTGTGCGAAATATAGTAAGACAGAATGTGAATTAATAGCGCTAGAATTTGAATCTGAAAAATTAGTGAATATTGTAACATACAGACCCCCTAATACTAAATTGCTTGACATGATATTAGACAAATTCGTTGATATATGTAGAAATCACAAAGACTGGACTATGCTCCTATCTGGAGACTTTAACTCTCCTTTCGTAGATTGGAAAGAATGAATAGGAGATTGTGGTTTTATTTATGCATGTCAAAAAGACAGTAATAGTGCAGAAGATATGCTATCAGAACACATTCAACAAATAAATCCCCTACCAACAAGAAAAAGAATGGATAATAATTTTTAGGCTTAGCATTTGTGAACGAGGTGAATTATGTCCAAGAAATAAATGTATAAATAGGAGTATTTCAGATCATAATGTCATAGAATCAACAGTGCATTCCAAACCAAGTGAAAACACAGATAAACAAGAGATAAGTGTGAAAGATATGGAAGATTAAATTTCTATAGCAAGAATATAAAATGGTCAGAAATAAATTAGGAATTAAACACTGGGAAAACATATTCGTAAATGAAAATATACAGGTAAATACGGATATATTATATAAAATATTAAAGTAGTGGATAAATATATACCGAAGAAGAAATCACAACAATAGAGTCGAAGCTACTAGACTGTTCTTCTAGTGAGACTTCTCCCCTTTCTACACAATATTAACAACCAGTTCGGGTTTAAAGCAAATTACTCAACCGACACCTGCATCTACATACTGAAAGAATTGCTGAACTACTACCTATCATCAGCCTCTCCTGTTTTCCTATGTTTTGTGGACGTGAGAAAAGCATTTGACAGAGTAAACTACCTGAGCCTCTTCTTTAAGCTGCATAAAAGAGCCACACCCCTATATATTACTGGTTCTTCACACAGCAATTCTGTCAAGTAAGGTAACTTATTGTCGTACACATTCGGCTCCCTAAGCGGGCTTAGATGCCCTGAATGTCAAACTGAACACTCCTTATTGGATGTACTATCAATGACACAACTATAAACATCTGTTACGCTGATGGTATGGGTATTTTCCACATCAGTGCAAGGTCTCCAATGACTCGTAGGCACTTACCGCCAATATGCAAACTAATTTGATATCTTATACAACGAAACTAAGACCTAGTGCATGTTGCTCCTCCCGAGATCGCTTAAGCATATTGTAGGACCACCAATTTTCCTCTGGAATCCTCGGCTGGAATTCGTGCACGAATTTCAGAATTTTGGTCATTGTCAAGAACCTAAAAAATATGGCAGCCATAGAACAGACACAGTCGTAAACTCTGTGCAGCTGGCAGCATGATTGCAAGGAAGTTTGCCTTCTGTCACAAACATGATACTGCTGTCATTCCGCTCCTATTACTACTCTTATTACTACAGTAAATGTGTGCTCCCTGTGGATGAATTACACCCGAGAGCCCATGAGACGTATCACTGTTGTTCACAATGACATTTTGAGACTGCTTACAAACACTCCTTGCTACCATTCCGCCACACAATGTTCACAGAAAACCACCTGGAAAATTTATAATTGTAAAGCGAACAATGTCCGGTCTGGTAAGAAGATGATCTAAATTGTGGGGAAGATGGGAAAATGTGAAGTTTGTTCCCTAAATTAATTAATCTTTATTTTTTGCAAAGTCACCTGCTGAATCTGTTATCATATTGCCATGATTATTGTTATTGGTAATTCAATTTTTTATTTACTAATTATATCAGTATATTTTTCTTACATTAACTTTTGTAACTATTCTCTATTTTATTACGGCTATTAACATTATTTTTATTACAATTTTTTATACTACTTCAGCAAGTATGGATACTGCAGTTTAATCTTTTTTTATCATATCTTAAATATCTAAACTCTGTATGTTATTGTCTATTCTTTGTATAGTACAATGTACTATATGGCCTTGAACTGAAATTAAACTTTTTATTATTATCAACATTGGACATCCTCCAAATCCCTGGTATTTGTTGATGGCAGCTACAATATAGTATTTGTTGTAATCGAGCCAAGTAGAATTGTCTGAGGCGCTAACGAACCTCTCCAGGAACACTTCCCCTTGGAGGAGCATCCTAGGAACTAAGTTGTGGCCACTGTTAGGCAATTTAGTTTGCTTTTTTGTTAGGCTTCACCAATGGCATATTTTTCTTTCAAGGGCCTCCTTTATTTTTGTATAAGTGTTTTCATTAATCATAAAATTAATTTTATGGTTTAAAAATTTTCACGTACTTTGTTTAAGTTTATTTCTATCTCTGCTCAGAGGTTCTGGACTAGAACCTCTATCTTAATATTTTTTTTATTATAAGTTTGTATTTCATTTAGGAGTTTTGATAACCCCCTTGGTTAATATTGTTACATTATTTTCTTTTGGGGGGGTAGGAGGTGACTATTTTTTCTGAAGGGGAGGAGGGCAATTTCATCCATCGTGTACTTATCTTGGAACACCGTATTGTGTTTACTCTGTATGGATACTGAGTTAGGTGACTCTTAACAAGAAACGAGTGGGAGCCTAATATTCAGCTTTCTCAGTGGCTTCGATCTACTAATCGTTATACCCATCACGTCCGATTTTTTCCCCTGAATTGAAATATATGATTTTGCTGGTTTCGGTACACTTGATTTCTGCATGTCATACTATATATAAGGCTTAAACAACAGACATAAATTTTGTCAGTCAAATGAGGATACATAAAAACTCGGTAAAGGTGGGACCAATATTAAATTGAGAAATTCCTGTTAGTAATAAAGTTAAAGCTATTTGACTGTTTTCAGTGTGTACACACTTATTACAATATTTTTCAGCATCTACAAAATATTTTCTTGACATTTTGAAAGTATTGGGTGTTTTATCATAATTTTTTGTATTTTGAAATTGGTTGACTGTTCTGCCTGAGAGGGTTAGCAATAAAGGAATCAGACAGAAATAAAACTAATATAAAATTCCTAAAGTGATGTCGAATACTGAATGATAAACTTCCACTGGGGAGTGTTCGGTTTTTTTGCCCCCGATCCCTCAATGTCTGACCGCGAGTTCCAAGAGTACGTTCAGATTGTAAAGGGAAATAGTTATGCCATAGAAGGTGGGTGAGCTGTAATTTTTTTTTTTTTAATTTATTTATTTTATTTATTTATTTTTTTTTTTTTGCGAAATAAATTTGCATTCCTTGTACGCAAAATGAAGAGAATATTGTTAGCCAGTTGCTCTAAATTTTCATCCGGAAGTGATAGCCTTCATAAATAAAACAAAATTAAAATATAAATTAAGCAGCAATCATGGAATTAAATAGTAATGAAAAATCACTACAGTTAATAGTGATAATACATTTAACAGATTTAGCACTCGTAAATTATCTTACTTAGAATCCCTATAAAAATCATTATGACAATTAAGTATCTGATACTTAATTGTCAAACTTACCCGTTTACTTATAAGGTCTTTTTATTCTCAATTATCGTTGCATATTCCACCTTCTCTGACAATTACTTAATTACTTTCCGATTTTTCCAAAGCCTCTTTCCTCCCTAACATCCTATAGTCACTGTCAATAATTAGGAATGTTATATAGTCGTGCTCTGGTAACCTAACCGGTCATAATCCAAAGGAACTCTGGAGAACCGTCGACCAGTAGATTTCCTGCATACAATAAAGACCTTCCTTAATCACTGACTGAGGTAGGAACACTTTTTCTTTTCAGCAGAATGGAACGTATCTAATTTTATTTTTCTTGGTCTTTTCTTCATAATGGTTTGGTCACAATTCAAACTAATATTATTCTGACAGATACAAAGCTTAGACTTCATCTGTGAAACACAAGGAAGCTCTGCCATTCAGTAAGAAAATCCGTAAGTCTTAAAATGGTCGGTATGTAGATGATACTTTGGTTTTGTTTAAAAATAGGCGTCATAGCAAGTCTCCCTTTTATTAATATGCTAACTCTAAACACTCAAAATGTTTACATTTAACACTCGAATTAGAAAGAAAATGGACAATTACCCAGAGATAACTTTTAACATAGGCATCTACAGAGATAACTGTTTTAACATAGGCATCTACAGAGATAGCTGTTTTAACATTGGCATCTACAGGAAACCGACTTTTACCGTCCTTGGCCGGAAATTTTAGTTTATAATTTTAAATCTAATGCTTTATCAACACTCCTCCTAAGGGCCATAAACCTAACATGGAGTCTGAAATTATTCCATGATAAAATATTTCTTCTTGAGAGATTTTCTTATAGCAATTATTACTCATCGAGCCTTTCTTTTAAATATGTCAAAAGTACTATCAATAACTTTTTTTCATCAGGCTGGTGCAATGCATTTAGAACAGAAACTTAGATATTACGTTAAATTACCTTATATACATAATTGGAGGTTTTTGCCCTCTCTTAAGAATGTTAAATTACCATTATCCAGAAATTGATGCCAGATTCCCTTGTGGGAATGCTAGAACTATTGGAAGCTTCCTAAAACAGAGAGAAATCATCGTCCTTGATGCAAATCCGGTGTAGTGTATTTATTTAAATTGCTGCCAATGGCAAAACAAGAGACCTACATAGGAAGTATGCGTCAGTTGCTCAAAGTGAGATGTGATGCTCATAAAGGTGTACGTTACTGAACGGGTAACAAATTACCAGCCCTGAACAATCAAATATCAGCAATCACGCCAGAATCGTTTAGCAGACATAAATTATATCTCTAAGGTCATTATAACGTCACTATATGAACACCACC